>NW_021320133.1:419995-420272 GCF_001605985.2 Dendrobium catenatum | reverse complement strand
TATGCGATAATCAGTAGATTGTAAAAACGTTAACATGCGGATTTTCCAAAAATCAAAGGTAGGTTATCAAACAAGGGAGGTCGTATAATTGAATAACCTTCAGTAATATTTCTATTCCCAAAGTTAGCCATGAATCAAATTCAAAAAGTTTTTAAACTTAAATTTTTGAATCCAGCTCTAATACCACTTGAAAGTTTGTTAGGGATGTTAAGCCCTATAGAACTGGCCCAAGGCTAACCAAGAGGGGGGGTGAATTGGTATTTTAAAAAATTCTTTA
>NW_021320133.1:396777-419497 GCF_001605985.2 Dendrobium catenatum | reverse complement strand
TCTCTCTCTCTCTCTCTCTCTCTCTCTCCTTTAGGTTTTCTCAGGTCAAGATAGTAGCCAAGGATGTTAAAAAATGTTGAACAAGAGCTCTTAAATAGAAGAGCGCTCATTCATTGCAAGTTGCCGACTATATCGTCCAGGACGATATGGAAATCATCCTGGCCGATCAGTTCAAATCCCATGAGATCGGACAGAGCATCGCCCTGAATGCAAACTGGACGATTGAAAATTGGCTTGATAGTCCAGGATGATATCATAATCGTCCCGGCCGATCAGTTCAAATCAGAGGAAAGTTGTCCAGAGCATCGTCATGAATTCAAACTGTCTGATCTCGATCGTCCAGCACATCGCTCTGAATTGGAGCTGGCCAATATTTATGGTCCAGAAGTAACTAAGGTTTTTGAATAGATCATCCTTGCCGATCCTGCGATCATCCAGGATGATGTGATCATATCAATTATCCTTAATTACTTCCTTGATTTGTCTGATTAATTAAGGCATAATTGTGAATATCGTCAAGGCTGATCCAAGATCGGCCTGGCCGATAGCCAAAAAAACAGAATACCTTAATTGTTTATGGCGGCAATATCTTTCTGTTTTGAGCATATCGTCCAAGCCGATACAAGTATCATCTAGGACGATTGGCTAATGACAGCTGCCTTAATTAAGAACCTATTTTAAGCCCAATCGTCCAGGCCGTTGTAAATATTGTCTTGGCCGATTTGATTAAAAATAGAAATTCTAACTCTCTCAAGTGTGTGTGTGTAGGGTTACTTTGCATTAGTCACACCAAAGATTACAATTGACTCAAGAAGGGAAAAAAGATAAAATTACAGACTGACTCAACCCCAATCTACCCCATCTTGAGCTGGCTCCGTTTTTCCGTCCGATTTTTTTTCCTAAAAAGTCAGTAGTAAAAGACAGTCCAAGACAAGTAAGAGTGTTTGCCAATCATCAAAACATAGTTCATAGACCTGAATTTGCAACAACTTTTAGTTTTTATTTGGTTTGTTTTACTTTATTTTTTCTTGAATTTATTTTTCAAAATCATCGCTGAAATGATATCGTATGCCTTGTCCTTGCTTTTGAAAATTTGTAGTCAATGTCTTACATCTCTTATTCTATTAGATGGTAAAAATATATTGTTGATTGTGTCTCTTTCTCTAGCCTATCTTAATGGCGCAGTTTTGTTTTCTAATCAAAAATCTATTTTAATTTAATGATTGTGTATGAAATTAAGATCTTTTCTAACCATGCTAAAGAAAATCTATCTTGTATTTATAATGATTAAAGTCTTTTTATCACATCATGATTCCTCATTACTCATGTCATTGGTTATTGATTTTGTTTCGTGGATAATTCTTCTCTATGTTAGCGAGAGAGCTCATATTCTCTAATATCTAGAAGATATACTCACAACAAAGGATTCTTTTTTTAAGAGATTGTAAAAGAGAATAGAGCTTGCAAAAATAAAAAAAATGAGCCAATGATGCCAATAAAAGATGCGCAATGATGCCAAATTGAAAAAAATATATCAAAAAGCAAAAGATGCACAAAGCACTAATCAATTGATGAGAGGCATAAAATGACCCCACCAAAAGCATCTCTCTTCACCTTTCAAATCTTTTAAAACTTAGAAGATTTAATGTATCAAAGTCTTGATTTCGAGTGTTTTGCGATTGTGACAAATTTACTTTGGTACATTATTCTATAAGATATTTTTCTGAAACCAAGTGATGAATGGATCTTTTTTCTCATATCCAATTGAATTTTTGAGTTAGATCATTGATTTCCAAAGAAGATTCTACCTTAAAAGAAAGTTTGAGCTAAGGGTAACCATGATAGGATATTATATTGTTTTATGGATTTTTCTGATGTTGATTCATTAGCTTACAAATTTTTTTAAATCAATCATATGGAATATTACATCATGTTCATGCCTTGGTTAAAAAAAAACTTTGTTTCTTAGTTTCCTCCTCCTTTTTGAGATGTCAAAAGGGGGAGAGGAGTCCTTTTTATGCTTACACTTTCGATTCCATGTTTTACACTACTGTTTTTGAAATAATTGTCAAAGTGTTTGCCATCATCAAAAAGGGGGAGATTGTTGCAAATTCGGTTTCATAGATTATGTTTTGATGATTAGAAAACACTCTTGCTTCTTTTTGACTGTCTTTTACTACTGACATTTTCAGGATTTAAAGATCGGACGGAAAACAGAATCAGCTCAAGACTGGGTAGATTAGGGTTGAGTCAGTCTGTAATTTTCTTTTTTCCCTTTCTTGAGTCAATTGTAAATGTTTGAAGTGACTGATGTTAAGTAACCCTACACACACACTTGAGAGAATTAGAATTTCTATTTTTACTCCCATCGTCCTGGATGATATTTATATCGGCTTGAACGATCGAGTTCAAAATAGAAGTTTTAATCAGGATTTCTTAGTTAAGGCAGCCGTAATCAACTGATCATCCTGGACGATACATTTATCTGACATGATGATATGCTCAAAATATAAAGAAATAGCCGCCATGATCAATTTAAGTATTATGTATTTTTGAAAATCGGCCTGGACGATCGTGCGATCGACCTGGACGATATTGCACAATTATGCCTAAATTGATCTGACAATCAATGAAGCAATTAAGGATGAATTGATACGATCACATCATCTTGGACGATCGTGGGATCGGCTGGGACAATATATTCAAAAACCCTTAGTTGCTCCTGGACGATAAATATCGGCCAGCATAAATTCAGGGCGATGTTCTGACTGATCAGGATCGGATAGCTCGAATTCAGGATGATGCTCTGGACAATTTTCCTTTGATTTGAACTGAACGTCTGGGATGATCGTGATATCGGCTGGGACGATCAAGCCAATTTTTAATTGTCCAGTTCATTTTCAAAGCGGTGTTATGGGGCCGATCATCTGTGATTTGAACTGATCATACAGGATGATGGTATTATCATCTTGGACGATAAAGTCGGTAACTTGCATTTATTAAGCTCCTTTGAAGCTCTTCTATTTAAGAGCTATTGTTCAATGTTTTTGAACATCTTTTGGCTGTTGTCTTGACCTGAGAAAACTTAAAGGGGGGAGAGAGAGAGAGAGAGAGAGGATCTTGTGAGGGGGAGCTTGTGAGGGAGTTCAAGCATTGTTCCACTTCTTCTTCCCTAGAGTCTCTTATCCTTGGAAGATTTGAGAGAGATAAGCTTCAGCGATCGATCGAGGTTCTCTGCCTGCTTCAGGAGGAAGCAAAAGGAGTGGGGTTCTCTGTCTTGCCGGGGGTGGCAAAAAAGAGGTGTTTTGTAAGGGCTTCTCCGCTTAGCTGTGGGTGCTAAAGGAGAGTCACGTTGGTAGTGCAATACTCGGAGAGCACCTCCGAGGAGTGGACGTAGGTCAAGTTGACCGAACCACTATAAACCTTTGTGTTCTTTTTACTTCTTCCGCACTTTTTTTTCCATGGTGACTTTGGTTTGTGATATTTATTCTTGGTTTTAAAGAATTTTTTTTTAAAATAATTCCCCCCCCCCCCCCCTCTTGGTTAGCCTCGGGACTAGTTCATAGCGCCTAACATCCCTAATAAACTTTCAGATTGGAGAAGATGACTTGGATCCTTTCTTGGAGCAACCTTTATGAACCCCTCACAAACTCTCCTTCACAAGATCATCTCTCTCTCTCTCTCTCTCCCAAGCTCTCCCTCTCCTTCTCTTGGCTCTATCAGGTCAAGAAAGAAACAAAATATCTCCTCTTGAATAAAGAAGATATCATATAAAAAAGGGCTTAAGATTTTCCCTTATTTGAAACTTGTCGTCAAAGATTGTCTAGGACGATCTATGTACTATCAGTGTTAGATCGCCCTATACTATCAGTGTATTTTCAACCCTTTTTGGCCAAGATGATCTAGGAGGGTTGGATGATTAGAAGACTTATTTATTCTAACCGTCTAGGACAATGTACACATCATCCTATATGATTAGTTCAAGAATATACATATCATCCAGCACACATTCTGGTCATCCAGAAGATTTATGTTGGATGATGAAAAAATATAACGTATCGTCCAAGACGATTCTGGAATCATCCTATATAATTAGTTTAAAATCAGGGATTATCATCTAACACGTCATTCTGGTCATCTAGGTGATACACCTAGATATTGGAGAATTTCAACTAATCATCCAGCATATCATTCTAGTCATCCAGGTGATTCAAGAGAAGACTAAGGTTTTTCTTACGGATTGTCCAGGACAATCCTTTGATTGTCCAAGATGATATGATCGATCAATCAAACCTTAATTACTTTCCTTACTTGTCTGACTAATCTAGGCATGATTGTAATGAATCGTTGAGGATAATATGGGATCATCCTGTATAATTTCTAAAAATAGTATCATACCTAAAAGAGTTTGGCGGCTGAGTCTTTCTGATTTGAGTCTATCGTCCAAAATTTTATTAATATCATCCAGGATGATTTGCTTAATTCAACTGTCTTAACAAAGATTCCATAATTATAGTTTTTTATTTTAACATATTATCCAGGATGCCAATCCTAGCCTTTATTTTAGAACTTTGGGAGGTGTTCCTCTGTCTCATTTATGTTTTGCAGATGATTTTATTATGTTTTCTAATGGGACTATTAATAAAATTCAAAAGCTTATGGATTTCTTTTATCATTTTGAGAGGTTAAGTGGCTTATGTTGAGATAGTTGCTACTTAGCTTTGCATGTTTGATATTTTTGTAACTTGTATGTTTTTTATGATTACAAATATTATTGTTTTGATTATTATTTCTCCTAACATATTTTGGAAGAATTGTTTTTACTCTTGTGTGTACTAACATTTCAGGAAAATCATACTCCAGATTGTTGAAGACTTTTCAAGTCAAGATCAGTTTAAAGTTTAATTGTAATTGAAGTCTATATTTCTTATTTTATTGAATCTGAGAGAGTGTGATTGTAATTTGAGTAACTGAGCACACACACACACCAGGGGAGAGTTTTAAAATTCACATTTTTAAACTGATCGTACAGTACGATACCACTTTGTACGGGACGATCTAGTCAGTTATTTACCCCAATGAGCAATGGAACGAATAGAGCAGGCAAATTTTTTTCTAAGTTCAGTTCCTACGGACGATATTTTTAAATCGTACTGGGTCGAACGTCTCTATTTTTGCAAAATGCACAGTTCGTACATATGATATTTTTTTTATCTTACTGGGACTAACTTCTTTGTTATGTTTTTGTTCATTTCGTCCTGACGATTTGTACATATGAACTTTGAAATTTTTATGTTCATACCAGACTAAATGAGTTTATACCAATTCACAACATGTTCGTACGCAACAGTTTTTGAAAAGTTTGTACGTGCTAACATAGGTTCGTACGGGATGATCATGAGCGCTCAAAACTTGAAATCTTCAATTTTTGGATAGTTTTTTCTTGTCCTTTCTATATAAGCAGTCCTAGAAACTATTACAAGAGCCTTTATTGTTGTTTTCTCTTGAGAGGGATCATTAAGTGTGAATGTTTGGGAGAGATTGTGTGAGTGAAGAGTGAGAGATCAAATGAGGGGTTTGTGAGGGATTCATAAGATTACCCAAAGTGAGGATCTCTTTGTTTCCTTCAAGTTTTTCCCCATCTCCTCTAAAGGCTCTCAAGTGAAGTTCAATAACATCGGTCTGGTTCTCTTCCATCACTTGGAGAGTTTAAAAGAATGATAAGTGTATCTTTGGTAGCCATTGTTTCTTCGTTCTTTTGGAGAAAACTTGAAGAGAGAACTTGAAAGGGAGAGAGGAAAGGGTGGAGTTTGAGAGGGAGAAGATCCTTGGAGGGGATTTCAAGGGAATATGGAGGGGATATTCAGACGGTTGCTCCAGCGAGCTTGCACCTCAGTACCATCGGATTCAAGGGTTGTCTTGAGGGATGTTTTAGAAAGAAGAAGATCTCATTGGTGACAAAGGACCCAGCTCCTCCGCCACACCGGGAAAGGTGAAAGTGATTTTGTAAAGACTTATCCACCTGCTTGCTGTGGGGGCAAAAGGAGAGTCACTAGAGATTTAGTGTAATACTCCGAGGGTGCCTCCAAGGAGTGGACATAGGTCAAGGTTTGACCGAACCACTATAAATCTGGTGTGTTCTTTCTTATTATTCTTCTGTATTTAATTTTACTGCAAGTTGTTTACTATGGTAAAAAAGTTTATTTTTAAACTTTAAATTTAACATACAATAATAATTAAGAAGGTTTTTTAAAAATCTAAGAGTAGAATTTTAAATTACAAATTCACCCCCCCTCTTGGTTAGCCTTGGGACATTGGCATTAACTTAGGTTTAACAACCTATTCATGATCCCCAACAAGTGGTATCAGAGCCTTATTTCAAAATCATAAGTTTAGACTATTTTTTAAAAAATGAGTATGGCTAATTTTAGGAACTGTAACACATTAGAGGGATATTCGATCATTAGACCACCTTTATTTGAAAATATTTCTTTTAATTTTTGGAAAATTCAAATGTCTACTTTTTTGCAATCAATAGATTATCAAATATGGCATATGATTCAAAGAGGTTATTATGTACCGTCACATATTTTAGATGGAATCAAAACTGATACCCCTTTTTCTGAATGGAGTAGAGAAGAATAACTTTATGCTAAATTAAATGCTAAATATATGAATTGTTTATTATGTGATTTAAATTCTAAAGATTATATGAGAATATTTATATGTACTACCGGCAAAGAAATTTGGGACAGTTTATGCATTATATATGAAGGTACTAGTGAAGTCAAGCAATCTAAGTTGAATATTTTTATGCATGACTATGAATTTTTTAGCATTAAACCTTATGAGACGATCTTAGACATGTATACTAGGTTTATTCAAATTGTAACATCATTACATGGTTTAGATAAAGAATTCAATAAAATTCTACGTTGTTTACTTAACAAGTTTGATGCCAAATTTATTGCTATTTATGAATAAAAAAATTTGAATGAATATTCTATTGATAATTTGATTGGCTCACATATTACCTACGAGCAAAGTTTGGGTAAAAGACTTTTGGATGCAGGTGAAAGGATAGTGCTAAAAGCTGAAGACATGGAGAAAAGTGACTTAGTTAGTGAGGAAAGCGATGACTTAATAAGTAAATTAAAAAGTCCACTAAAGCACAAGCGTAAGCCTCAACAAAAGTGGAATAAAGGTAAAAATGGTAAGAATGTTAAAATTTTTTTTTGATATTATTTATTTTAGATGTAGGAAATATGGACATCTGAAAAGTCAGTGCCCTAATTTGAGAACCTTCCTGCAAAAAAAAAAAAAAAGGATAAAGCTAAGAAAATTGTATAACGGGAAAATAATGAAAAGAAAAAATCTCCTGGGCAAATTTAGCTTCTGAATCATCAGAAGAGGACCAAAATGAGGTTTAAACCCTTATTAATGTGTTTATTTATTTTTGTATGCATGTTTTTGTTTGTTGTATTTTTGTATATGTTTATTTTGTTTGATTTTTTTTTTGTATTTTTTGTATTTTGTGTGATTTTGAAATTTTTTCACATTACATTTCATTTTTTTTATCGATCGTGCAAATTTTTCTAAGTATTTTATTCAAACTATATGAAATTATTTTTGTACTGAACTAATTCTGTAGCATATCGATAGTTGGTTTGGACTGATTGCATATAGTTTAGTTTTTCTAATACATATCGTACTGTACTATCTCTTGATCGTCCTAGACGATTTGTATTACTTCGTTTGTACGCATGTAGACGGTTATACGGGCATATTCAATTTTTATTATTGATCGTACGTACAAAACCCAAAGTTCGTATGTACGAACTATGTGTCATTAAATGTTGAGAACAAATTTTTTATGAGACATTTGGGATGTGATGTGATGATTTTCTATAGTTGATTTGCTTTTGTTTATTTAAGTATTTTTTTTCTTGTATTGCTTTAGATTTTTTGAATGTTTAATTGATTTTGTTTTGTGTTTGAAATATTCGTTAGCCTATATGATTATCCTGACTTAATTGATCTAAAAAGTGGTATAATTTGAAAAGCAATACAAAAATTAACTTTATTAGAAAATCTAATTTTTCAAAAATTTAAGTTAGCTTATAACTCGATCAAGTTAAGAATATGAATCTCATATTCTTTTTTAGGCATACAAATTTTTAATATTATTATTGGAATCGTGATGTCTTATTATTAATTATTTCTTTTTTCAATGTAATTATATTTATACTTAAAAAAATTGAGTTTTTAGATTATTGATTTTAGAAAGAACAACTTGAAAAATGTACAAAGGTACAAAAATTGAAAGAATGCACAATGATTCGCAAATTGAAAAGAGGCACAAAATTAGCCCAAATATAAAAAGATGCACAAAGTGTGCCACAAATATTAAAAAGATGTGCAATGTCGCCACAAGTATATGTTCTTTTCTCTATCTTTTAATCTTCAATTTCAAATCAATCTAGTGTTCAATTATATTTTGTATTGGAAATTGACTTACATTAATTTTCATTTCATCACTTTTACAATAATTCTCTTTATTCAATTGTCTAGACTGATTCATGACCTTGATATATTTATCTTATTTTTATTATATCTTAATTTAAATGATATAAATCTTTATTTTTTAATAAACATTAATCTTATTATTGCAAACATAATCCATCTCTTTCTGGATCTATTATCAACGGGTTCTCATATGATTTCTTACATTTTTGTTGTCCTTTTCTTCTTCTCTTTTTGCTGTTGTCAAAAAGGAGGAGAAATATTATTTGAACTTTTGTATATTTTTGTATTTTGGATTTTTGGATTTGTTTTGATTGATTGTGTTTTTTTATTTGTAGCTGTAAATTATTTCTGGTTTTGTTTTGTGTTTTGTGTGATAAAAACTTAAAAATTTAAAATATTTTTTTTGAACTGTTCATAATAGAAAACTCCTTATATTCACATAGGGAGAGTTAAGGAGAATTTTAGGATCTTCAATTGTACTCAAACAATAATTATTTTTTCATCATCAAAAAGGAAGATATTGTTGAGATTGTTGCTACTTAGCTTTGCATGTTTGACATTTTTGCAACTTGTATGTTTTTTATGATTCTAAATATTATTATTTTGATTATTATTTCTCCTAACATAGTTTGGAAGAATTATTTTTACTCTTGTGTGTACTAACATTTCAGGGAAATCATACTCCAGATTGTTGAAGACTTCAAATCAATATCAGTTTAGAGTTTAATTATAATTGAAGTCTGTTTTTTATTTTATTTTATTGAGTCTGAGAGAGTTTGATTGTAATTTATTAAATGAGCACACACACACCGGGGAGAGTTTTAAATTTCGTATTTTTAAACTGATCGTAGTGTACTATACCACTTCATACGGGACGATCTGGTCAGTTATTTATCCCAATGAGCAGTGGAACAAATAAAGAAGGCAAAAAATTTTCTAAGTTCAGTTCATACGGATGATATTTTTCAATCGTATAGGGACAAACAGCTCTGTTTTTGCCAAATGCACAGTTCGTACATATGATATTTTTTTATCATACTAGGACTAACTTCTTTGTTCTATTTTTGTTCATTTCATCCTAACGATTCGTACATACGAACTTTGAAATTATTCTGTTCGTACCAGACGGAATGAGTTCATACCGATTCACAACATGTTCATACGCAACAGTTTTTAAACAGTTCGTACGTACTAACATAGGTTCGTACGGGACGATGTTGGTGTAATTTTGAAATAGGATTTTTCAAAGCTTGGTTTTTTTTGGAGTTAAAATTAAATTCTAATTCTAAAATGAAATCATCCCTTTATAAAGAGTATATCACCTCGAACGGTGAAAATAAAATTTTATAATAGCGTTCAGATTTAGAATTATGAAATTCATCTTGAATATTGTGACCCGATGCTAAAGAGAACCTCGTATGGCCCTGAAGAGCCAAGATAAGGTTCAACTAAATATCCAACTACAATAATCAAGAAGTGTGATCATTAAGTTCACATCCAAAGCCTTATTAAAGAAAGATGTATCTCCCCAAAAGGCGATAACACCATTCAACGATAATTCTTTGAATGTGATAACAACGTTCATCCTTTGATCCTTCCCAATAGAATCAAATATAGATTTTGAAAAATCAATTTTTTTTTTAAAACAGGTGCGTGTGTGGTTCTAAATCTCCTACGAGCGCAAGCTCTCGCAGTTAATTACATCGTAGGGAGAAAAAGTCCCCATACGAAAACTCTCGATTAAAATAATGACAAAATTTCATTAAATTTTCTAGGAGTGATATCAAAAAGAGATGAATTTTGGAATCACATAGGTGAGTGGATCAAATTTGAGCAGTTATTAACAAAATCAAGGAAAAAAAAGTAGGGGACACTTTGAGATTTCGGAACCATCCAAAAGTGTCCCAACTTAATTTAAGTGTTGGGTTTTATATTTTAGGATTGAAAGAATATTTAATTAGAGTTGAGCATTTTATTAAAAATTTGGAATTAGATTCCCGAAGTTTTGGGGTCTTACAATCAAAAATCTGCCCTAGATCATAAATCTAATTTGGTCACAAGATCACAGTCGTCCGAACCTAACTAATGCAGTGCAACGTCTGGACTTACCCCGACATGGATTAGGGAGCCAGCTAACCACCTAGTCGATTTAAAAGAGATGAGTCCAGTCTTTTATGATAGAGTGGTAGGGACATCTTGTTTACAATTTTGGAGAGTTGGGACTGACATCTAGAGATTTTCCTAATTAGTTCATTTGACTTATGTTAGGTGCAAAGTGCTAAGGACTAATGCAATTATAATTTTGACTATTTTAAATATGTTTCTAATGAATGTATGCTAATTAATGACTTCAAATCATGAATGATTAAAAGTTAAAAAATAGTCTTAGAAAATAATTTTTTAGAAGACTGGGCTTCCCCAGGTCCGGCACTTCATCCTCATAGATCAAACTATCAAGAATCTACCCGCAGGCGGGGAAGGGTCTAATGCAAGAAGAGAAGTAGTGCAGAAATATGCATGCGACCCCAGGGTCGATCCCCGGCTAATTCTCTAAATTAATTATCTTTTTATGGTATTTAGGATCGCTAAAATTTTAAACTTTAAGATTATGAGTATAAAAATTTTTACACCCTCACGAGTCTCATGAGTCTATGCGAAAACAAAAGCGGCACACTAACGCTAAAAAAACTAAGAAAAATAGGCAATCAAAAAGGAAATCATCTCAACACGTCAAATATAAATGAATCAATTAATAAATGTCCAAAGGCAAATTTGTCTTGCTTATTACAAACCAGGGTGTTACAGAAAGTAAAGTGGCCAGACACCACTAACAACATCCCGGATTCTAAACTAGTAGAGACGTAAGTGGTTTTGAATTGGATACTTTTGTCTTCAAATCTTCAATCTTGTTCTCCTTCAGGCTCATTTTCTTCATACTCCTTGGATTCTTCATAGTAGGCTACACAAATGGATAAGTGGGCACTTCCTTTGAGGGTAAGGCCACTCTTTCCTCCTTGGATAGTGAAGAAGTGATCCAAATTTGGATCTCCAAATATAAGGGGTACTACACTAAGAGGTGTCCTTCTCTCTTTGGAGTCCAAGCTTTGGACCTATGTATCTCAACTCAAAATCCTACTTCTACAACCCTTAACACTTGCTCAAATTACATTTGCATAAAATCAAAATTCTAGACTCTCCTGCAAGGTTATCCTAAGCAGTTAATAAATCAAAAAACATTTATTCCCAAGCATTTATATATGTAAAAAAAAGTATATAATTGACTTAGCCCCCTTTTTATTTCCCTGCATGAGCATGGCCACCTACAGAAAACTACGTAAACATCCAGATCATTCCTATCCTAAGGGTAATCTAGTCGCCAAACACATTAATAATCCACAGAGTCTAGTAAAAAGTAAACAGACAAAGCAAGACAATGTCATCCACAACATGCAGTAAAATCACAAAAAATCCGGCAAACAACGGCAAAGTAAACATCAACCTAACCTAGGTCTAGAGTTGGTTGTCATAGAAAATCATCTAAAGTATATGTAGGAGGTCGTGTGGCTGGGATAGATCCTAGGTTGGGTGATTAGTTAGAGTTATCTAAAATTTTGAATTTGTTGAGGCTTAAGGGGAATTTATATTGGAATTTAAATATTAATATATTAAGAATTTTATTTAAATATATTTTAAAGGTTAATTGATTATTACCTTTGTTTCACACAGAGGCCGTAAAGTTTATTCCACCTTCCTTGGGGCTAAGCTAATAGGCTCGTAGGCCTGGGTTACCTAGTAGTAATCGGGGTTGATTAGGTTAATTTAAATTGGTTGGAATTAAAAGAGTGGATTAATATAAAAAGTAGTTGGTTATTGATTTTAAAGGATTGGTTGAGAATTTTATTAACCAAATTAGAAAATTATGGAGTTTGAATGAATTATTGGGTTTTAAGATATCATCTAGATATGTTAACTAAGGGATCAAAAGTTGATCTTTCAAATTAGAGTTAATCTTAAGGGTTTCAGATTTTTAATAAATACTAGATCTAATTATGAGTTTTTAGACAGATGGCACATTCAATTTGGAGTATTTTATGAAAAGTTATTATTTTTAGAAGTTTTGACCCATTTTTGACCTAAGAGTGACCAAAAAGTTGACTTTTTTGCTTTGACCGGATTTTGGGCGAAATTTTCACTGAATAGGAGTCAAATTAAGGTCGGTTAAAGATATTTTAGGTAATTTTGAAATTAGTCTTGATTTTTTAGAATTTTACTAAGGCTAAAAGGTCAATTAAGGGATTAATCCTAAGTAGATTGATTAGGAAGCCTAATGATCTCCAAAAATCAGTGAAATATCTTCTATGGGTGAGTGATATACTAAGTTTATTGATTTAAAGTCTCAAGTTAGGGAACTTTTATCTGGTCTGGTGAATAGTGAGTATATCACATGTGCGTCTCTTAAATTCATAACTACCTGGTATTGCTAGGTACTGCTTGATATTGGTCTTCACATAGCGGTACTTTTCGTTATTGCCAAGCAATACTTAGCAATACCTAGTGATACCGAGTTATACCGAGTTTTCCTAGAAAAACTCAGTATTGCTCGGTATTGCTCAGTATTGCTCGGTACTGGTCTTCATAGAGCGGTATTTTTTGTTATTGCCACGCAATGCTTAGTAATACCGTGCAATACCTAGTGATACCTAGCAAATAATGAGTTTTGGTCTGGGTCAAGTCGCCGGGCCGCTTAGTAAAGAATAAGAGCACGTGGTGTGATCTCAGTGATGGCCGAATATAGAGCTATGTCGGATCACCTGACCCAATAATCATTCCAAGTTAGGGGGAACATGCATCCTAATTAAAAAAAAAATTCTATGTTCTCTATATAAATCCTTAATTTTTGCCTTAAGGATGTCTCTGAGTTGTGTGGAATCGAATCAAAGTCAGTAACCCTTACACATCACATATGCAGGTAAAAAATAAAATAAAATAACACTCAAGTCCTTAGATCTAGGAGTTCCTAAACTAAGTGGTGTGTGTAATCCTATACATGCAAGGTCTAAAACAAAAAGGAATGATATATGAGATTGCATTAAATGCCATGTCAATGAATAAGTTATATTTGTTCACTAATCAACCCTCATTGTTCCTGTTCAAGTAACTTAAACCATGTATAAGGCTCTAGGAGACCTCTCAATATTGAAGTTTATAAATAATTTGAAATACATTTAATTAATATTTTACAATAATTATGATTTTAAATTAAAACATTAATAATTCTAAAAAAATTAAAATATACCTTCATAATAATTTTTTTACTAAGTATTTAATTTACTATGATTTATTATACTAAAAAAAACTTTAAAATCAATTTAACTAAATAAATAACAGGGTTAATGGCATCGGCCTAACAGAGGACACGCGGGTTACACGGTTGGAACGAGACGCGAGCTCAGTACCGCTCGGTACTGCTCGGTACTGAGTGATATTGAGCTCGAGGACGCTCGGTATTGGCCGGTACTGAGTAATATTGATCTTGGTAATGTTCGGTACTATTCGGTACCGAGCAATACTGAGCTCATTTTCTCTCTTTTTGGCTTGTTCTTTCGGTCCAGCATACCAAATCATTTAAAATTTTGAACCTAAGTAAAGAACATGAACTGGAAAAATGGGGGCACATTCATTTGGCCTAAAATACACTGGGTACAAAGCTAAATAAACATATCTATTATGAGCTAGATCTAAAGTTTTTGAGGGATTATACTGTTGAATCTTCAAAGTCTTCAAATGGTTGAGCTTGTAGATTGTCCAAGTGTAGATCCCTAGCATAAGTCCACGCCCAAAAACACTTGGATCAACCGCTACAAGGCTGGAGAGTTGTTATGAATAGAGAATCTGCTCTCCGGTCCTTGAGGGGAATTGAGAGAGTGTGTATTGATAAAAAAAAAGTTTCTCTCTATTAACACTTTTCTTATTCAAATGACCTGGGCTATCATGGACAGTTGTGATGCATCAGAGTCCTCCCCTAGATGCCCAACACCTGTCCAAAATTGTTGGAAGGCTGCCCCAAAGGCTGGAACGGCCTTGCTTCCATTGGATGGACTTTTGGGTGAGTGGGGGGGACTACTTCCATTTAAAGCTAAACCAAGCCCTGAGCTTGGTTAGAAGAGCTCTTAGTGAGCTTTAGGATGTAAATAGGTGATCCTAGAGCAGCCTAAATCAAGATAAGGTGGCTTAGCATGTAATAATGCCCTTTTGGAAAGATTTGAAGCCTAGAGTTGACTGTTTTGAACAGTCAATGGGTCAAAGGAGGCTGAGGTGGCATGGGGGGAGGTAGAAAGTTATTTGGTATGGCTTCAAAGCTTTGGAGCAATGTATTTGAGATTCAAATGAGTATTTAACCATTTGGTGGCTTTGACCAAATACTTAAGGATTGACTTGGTCAAAGTCATTTGGTTTTAACTCACCCATGGATAGGACGTATCCAAGGCATGAGATGGGGTGGAATCAAATTTTTGAAGGATTTGATCGGGTTAAGCTTTATTGAAACATATGATTTGATCCAAAGGGGTTGAATGTGACCTCATACAAAAATGAGGTCAACAAATGGACCCCCAATGTGTATAGTAGAAGGAACTTCTGCTACGCACATTGGCGTTGACCGAATGGCAATTTGAAAAGGATTCTAGAAGTCCAAGGAAGGGCGTCACCCAACCTTAGGTCTATAGGATGCTGATAGAAGGCTTACTCTTAATAGACAGATTAACTGGAAAATCATGGTAGGCATCACCTAACCTTGGGTCTAAAGAAGGGCATCACCCAACCTTAGGTTTATAGGATGCTGATAGAAGGCTTACTCCTTATAGAAAAAACAACTAGGATGGCCATGTGGGGAGGAAACTTGCTCCACACAGAGAACCAAAACTGACAAACTAGGATTGTGCCACGAAGGGCATACTCCACCACTAGCAAATGGTCATGTGGGGAGGAAACTTGCTTCACATATAGGACTGAAACTACAAACTAGGGTGGTTCCACAAAGGGCGTACTCCACCACTAGCAAATGGTCATGTGGGGAGGAAACTTGCTCTACATAGAGGACCAAAAGTGGAAAACTAGGGTGGTACCACGAAGGGCGTACACCACCACTAGAGAATGGTCATGTGGGGAGAAAACTTGCTCCACATAGAGGACCAAAACTGGTAAACTAGGGTGGTGTCATGAAGGGTGTACTCCACCCATGAAGGGCGTACTCCACCACTAGCGAATGGTCATGTGGGGAGGAAACTTGCTCCACACAGAGGACTGAAACTGGCAAACTAGTGTGGTGCCATGAAGGGTGTACTCTACCACTAGCTAATGAGAATCAGGATGGTGCCAAGAAGGGCGTACTCCACCACCAATCGACAGGTAAAAGCCAGGATGGTGCCACGGAGGGCACTCCACCACTAGCGGGTCTAATCTTAAGGGAAGGAAGGACCTAACCTTAAGGAAAAGATAGACATATTAAAAAAAAAACATAAGATGAAGTGCTAAAATGATTCAAAGTTGCGAGTCGAGGGCAAAGAAAATTTTATTGATTGATAAAACAAGCTACGTCAAGCATAGTACTTCTTAAGGAAATGCCCGTTGACGGGTAACATTGGGTGATTTCCTTTACAATCCACTAGCTAATACGAGCCTCCATCGTAGACAGTCTCTTCAGCGAAGGGTCCTTCCCAAATTGGTTCAAACTTCTTGCCCAACTTTCGGTGGGCTAAGATAGGCCTCCGAAGGACCAAGACCAAGTTTCCAACCTAGAAGGTCCTAGGTCACACTAACTTGTCATGAGCATGAATCATTCAAGATTTATATAACTCTAAACTTTGTTGAGCTTGGAGACGTCACTCTTCAAGGCCTTCGAGTTCTTCTAATCGCAATTTTGCATTTTGTTCATTTGTTTTTTTTATTATGAACAGCAATTCTGAGTGAAGGAATCTGTATCTCTAAGGGTAGAACGGCCTCAGATCCATACACTAGTGCAAATAGGGTGGATTGGGTCGGGGTTCTATAAGTGGTACGGTAAGCCCATAAAGCTTCCACTAACTGCTCATCCCATTGTCATTTGCTATCACTAAGGGTCTTCTTAATGATTTGTATCAAAGTTTTATTGAAGGCCTCGGCCAATCTATTTGCCCGGGGGTAATAGATCGTCGAGTATATACAATCAATGTTATGGCGTCTTACAAAACTATTAATTTTCATATACTTGAATGCGGACCCATTGTCGGATATGATTCTGCGGGGTACGCTGAATCGATATACGATATGGTCATGCAAGAATCTTAATATATTGTGGGATGTTACATTACGCAGGGGAATTGCTTCCACCCACTTTGAAAAGTAATCAGTCGTAGCTAATATAAAACGATGACATCTTGAAGAAGGAGGGTCAATCGGCCCGATAACATCCGTGCCCCAACTCTCAAAGGGCCACAAAGCTATCGTAGGGTGTAACACATTAGGCGGCTGATGTAGAACCACACCATGGACCTGGCATTGATGATAGTGCTTTTCAATATTCATGCAATCGTCAATCATTATAGGCTAGTAATACCCAAGTCTTTTGATTTTCAATTTCATTTTTAGACCCGATTGATGTGCACTGCATAGTCCTGAATGAACCTCATTAACTATCTTCAGGGCTTCTCGTTTGTCCTAATAACGTAGCCACATCTGATCAAATGATCAACGGTACAGTGAATTATTAACTAGTGTATAAGTTAGGGCATGTTTCTTAATATGGTTAGAGAGACATTTATCATGAGGAAGTTCTTCTTCTTGAAGGTAGTCGATTAACTGTCGTCACCAATTGCCATCCTCATCAGTTGTTGAGGAGGCAGAAAGGACTTGGAAGGGTTTGTTGCTGATATATTCCAAATCTATAGGAGAGAGTGTTTTGCGGCCCTGAATCTCTATAGGGATGGAATCTACCTCAGGACATGCAAATTCCTTTGCAAGCTTTGCTAAGGCATCCGCTGCATAATTGCTTCCATGGGGAACCCTATACAGAGTGACGATAGGAATTTGTTCAAGCAAGTGAAGGTTGTACTGGTGGTATTTTAAGAGATTAGGAATTAAGACCTTATAAGTTCTTGCAACTTGGTTAATCACCAATTAAGAATCATCGAAGATCTTAATCGCTTTAATCTCCATCAAAATTACAAATTCCAAATTAGTTATTAGAGCTTCATATTCAACCTCGTTATTCATGCAAGGCCCCGATAAGTGGTAGGAAAAGTGCATCATCCCTCTCTCCAGCATTATAAAAATTAAGCCGACTCCGACCTTTCCGGGGATTATAGAATATTGGGTTGCATCCCGACGGGAGGATGCTACACCATCAAAATATAGCTCCCAGACGACTTCTTCAGATTCTGTCAAACTCATGATTTGTTCATCGGGTAAACCATCATTTAAAGGAGAATCTGCAGGTAGCAGGTGTGCCACCAGAAAACCGGCAACGGCCTGCCCTTTTACAGTATGGAGGGGAGTGAAAATAATCTCAAATTGGAGTAGTATCATAGACCATCGAGCCAAGCATCCTAACAACATAGGTCGGGTCATAAAATACTGCAAAGGATTAACTCTGGAAGTCAAACTGATCGAGTGGGAAAGCATCTAATGCCTTAGCTTTTGGGCCGCAAAAACTAAAGCGAGGCAATGCTTCTCAATTGACGGGTATCAAATTTCGGTGGGCTAAAGTTTTCAACTAAGGTAGTAGAGAGCATTCTCTTTCCCTTTATCATTGACGTGAGCTAACAGGGCACCTAAGGATTCATCTAAGGATGCAGTGTAGAGGATCAAAGGTTTTCCTGGAACTGGGGCTACCATAACTAGCGGGTTAGAAATGTATTGTTTGATATCATCAAAGGCATTCTAGCACTTCTCTCCCCATACGAATTTAGTATCTTTCTTGGCAAGGACTGAGAAGGGTTGATATCTCCTGGAAAGGTTGGAAATAAACCTCCTTATGTATGTCAATCTACCTTGTAGAGATCTTAACTGGGTAAGGCTCTTAGGAGATGGAATATCTAAGATGGCTTGAATTTTAGCAGGGTCGATCTCAATTCCTCGGTGCCTCACTACGAATCCTAGGATTTTCCTGAAGTGACACCAAAGGCATATTTAAAGGGTTCATTTTTAAATTGTAGCGGCGCAACCGTTCAAATATAACCCTCAAGTCATATAGGTGAGCCTCTTTGACTTTACTCTTAACAACTAAATCATCAATATAGCATTCGACTTGATTGTGGATTAGATCGTCAAAGATATGGGTCATGGCCCGCTGGTAGGTTGCCCCAGCATTCTTCAGGACAAATGATATCGCCTTATAACAAAAGATCGCTATAGGGGTTCTGAACGCAATATTTCTCTCATCTTCTGGGGCCATCCTGATTTGGTTATAACCAGATGAGCCATCCATAAAGGAGAAAATAGCATGTGAGGAGGCAATGTCCACTATAAGTTATGGTAAGGGTAGAGGGAATTCATCTTTAGGACATGCCTTATTCAGATCCCTATAGTCGCACAAATTCGAATCTAATCATTTTTCTTTCGAACTAGCACGACATAAGCCACCCAAGAGGGGTATTGTTCCTCTCGGATGAATCCGACTTCAGCCAATTTCTTAACTTCAGAAATGACTTGTTGCTCAATCTCTAAGTGCATGCACCGAGGAGCTTGTTTGACAGGAATGACATCATGTAGAACTCCAAGTTTATGGACAGCTACCTCAGCAGACAAACCCAGCATTTCATCATATGTCTAGGCAAAGTAATCCCTGAACTCAGACAACAACTGGATCAAATCCTGGGTTTCACTCTCGCTCAGTAAAGTACTTATGAAAGTAGGGCGAGGGTCATCGTCGGTTTCCAAGTTAATTTCTCTTCACTCGTCGACTGTTGACTTAATTTCCTCTTCGAATTCAGGGGGTGCATCCCGAACTTGAAGTTCATCGAGATCATCTAAAGTCTCCAAACATAGCCCATCGAGGGGATAGATGGGATCCGTAGGGACATTTGGAGATTCAAGATGGTAAGTTATCATTTAGGCAATACTTATCGTTATCAAATGAACTAACGGTTCTAAAGCCGATACCACTTGTTAGATTTTTCTTAATCTTAGTTTGCCAAATATTCTCGTGGTATCTAGCTTGACCCTTAGTCCACCGGTATGGTACAGGGCCTTTGGAGAAAGGATTTTTCACACAAACAGGGAAGTAGCCAAAAGGTGATTCCACTAATTTTTTAAAATTTGCCTCCTCAAGGGTTACATCACCTTCATCCCTTGCGGAGGAGGAGCCAGGAAAGAATTTCTGGACTTTCTTTACTTCACCGTTCAGGTTGGGGGCCACTTTAACCTCTAACTCTATAATCCTGCTAGTCGACATTGCGATAAGAGAAAGGGCCTCAATCTTCCTACTGAGCTTTTCGTACATTGTTAATTCAAGCTCGTCACTTTTAACTTTTGAGATATCTACCTCAGAGCCACTGTCCTGGTCAAAGGTGAGATCAAATTTTGGAGGAGTATTTATATTCTTGTAATCGAGAGAGAGGGCAACACCTTGATTTTCTAGTTCACCATTGGAATCTGATTCCCGATCAATATATACAGGTGTTGCTCTCCTATCTAATGAAGCATGACCCCGACCTCATGCCCTTAAAGCCATCCTCCCACCACTTTGAGGTAATTTGTTTGGAGGCCTAAGGACAACAATATCAAAGTCATCTTCACTACTCGACTCTATCATTTCATGATTGGTAATTTTATCTTTTTCTTTCTCTTTTTCATGGTTGGATTTTTGTCCAACCACTTTCTCCTCAATTTTGATCTCCAACTTAGAACGGAACGAGGATCCTTTTGGTATAAAATATGCGGCATCTTCGTAGATCCCAATTTCTTGAATGGAAAATGGTTGCAGATCTACCTTAATCACATGTTCAATGTCGTCTCGTTTGTGCTTAACACATTGGTGTAGGGTAGATGGAACCATTCTATATTCATGAATCCAAGGTCTACCTAAAAGTGCAATAAAGAATGTTGCCGAATAAATTATATAAAACTTGGCTTCAGTTTTCAATCCTCCTATCTCTAAGAGTAAAGTGATTGAACCTAAAGCTCTCTTGACTTTTTTGTTGAACCCACGAAGCACCAACCTGTCAGTTGAAAGCATGCTAGTATCAACTCTAAGGTAAACAAGAGTTTTTATGTTCATTACGTTGACCGATGCACCCGGATCAATGAGGACTCTTTATAACCTGAAGTTTCTCACATCTACAGTAATATAAAGGGGACAGTTGTGGTCGGCAGTTCCTAAGAGTAAGTCTTCGTCTGAAAAAGTAACTCCAGGGACCTCTTTGAAGTAAAGTGTCTCATCTTTTGAAGTTGAAGCCAGTTGGCTAAGCAAATCTCGGGATCGAGAAGTGCTTTGATCAAAGACTCCCTCATTTCTTTGGAAAGAAGGAGGGCATCATAAATACTAAATTTGGCTGGAAACTTCCTAAGATGCCCCCAAAACATTATAATCAACCTTAGGAATGACGGACTTGAATGCTCGAGGGATTAAAGGAAATTCAGATTTTTGAGGGGAGTTTGGATTTAGATCTTCAAAGACGGATTACTTGCCTTTGTCCTGAGGGAGAAGCTTAGGGGGTAAGACCTTACCGCCACATAGTTGCACCTACTCGATATCCTCGGGTGGGAAAACTAGGGCGGTGTCAACACTCACTGTAGACATCAAATCGTCATTTCTCGAAAGAGAGTCAGAATCTAAAAACTCTATCTCGATAGGACTTCCTTGAAAATTAAATTGGGGGAAGTCACTTTCTGATAAGGTTTCACATTCGACATCTTCTTGAGTGGTCGACTCAGGAAGGTCAGTTTGTTTGACATTGAGATTTACTTCACCAGAATTCTGATTTTAAACAGGAGAGTCATCAAGTTGCATTTCAGACTTACGGCTAATCATCAAGCAAAAGGTAGAAGGATATTTTTTATTCATCTTTTGACCCTTTGCCTTTGACGGGGCAAAGTAAAAGTCAGATAACAAGAGAGGGGAAAGGGTCAACACACCATCCACCACTTTAATACATCTCTCATCAACACACTTCCTCTCTACAAAATCATATCTCTTTTCTTTTATATATTTCACAGTAGTTCCTACGACTACTGGAGAGGGAAGTGGCTCAACAACCTTCTGCGAAGCGTCCAGGTCAACTTCCCACACCGGGTCCTAGGCTATCGTAGTCAGCTGTTGAGAAAGACGAAAAGATTGTTAATCAACTTTTTAAATGCCTGGGACAAAGCAATGTCCCAAACATCTTCGACTGAAGGAGAAGAGTTAGAAATGTTACCTGAGATGGTTTTGATTGAAGCTTTTCTGGATCCACCAATTACTCTTTAGGAATTATGATGTTACCTTGAGTGAAGTTCTTCTCGAGCCAGTCTTTGAACACAACACAATCCTCGAGGGGGTGACTAAGCATTCCGTGGTACGGACAGTATCTAGGATCTTCTTTCTTACTCTCATCCTTTGGCCTTCTAGCCTCTGGTAACTGGAAATCTTGCTTATTTAACAAACTCTAAAAAATCTTCCTCACCGACTCCCTTTTAAATGGATAAGGTTTTACCAATCTCTCTCTAAAAGGGATAGAGGTGGGATCTCCAGCATACAGAGGAGTAATCTGTAATGGTTACTTCTGAGGTGGCTATGGCGGTGGTGGAACACTAGGTTAACTAACGACGGGCCTCTTCCCTTTATCAACTACGGAGACCACCGCTTTCTTCTCAAAAGTTTTCACCAAACTAGGACCTTCTTATCTTAAGACTGCTCTTGTAAGGATGGCATCCTAGGAGCCTCTTCCTGCAAATTGCTAGCCTTATTGAGAAGTTTTTCAAAGGTTTTAAGAGTGAAATCCTTCAGGAGAAAAGCAATAGAGCCATGAATATTCTTTAGAAGAATTTCTACGGCATGTTTCTCTTGAAATTGAGGTTCACACTTTATCGAGAGGTTTCTCCACCTCAAGATGTATTCAACTAGAGACTTTCTCGGGTTTTGCTTTTCAACAACAAGATCGCCTACAGTGGTGTGCTGCTGTGCTCTAGAAAATCTCTTTAAGAAAAGATTTTCTAAATCATTAAAGGTTCTCACCGAACC
>NW_021320133.1:285257-396194 GCF_001605985.2 Dendrobium catenatum | reverse complement strand
TTTAACTCTCCTATCTCTAGAAGAAGTGTGATTGAACCTAAAGCCTTCTCGCCTTTTTTGTTGAACCCACGAAGCACCAACCTGTCAGTTGAAAGCATGCTAGTATCAACTCTAAGGTAAACAAGAGTTTTTATGTTCATTACGTTGACCGATGCACCCGGATCAATGAGGACTCTTTATAACCTGAAGTTTCTCACATCTACAGTAATATAAAGGGGACAGTTGTGGTCGGCAGTTCCCAAGAGTAAGTCTTCATCTGAAAAAGTAACTCCAGGGACCTCTTTGAAGTAAAGTGCCTCATCTTTTGAAGTTGAAGCCAGTTGGCTAAGCAAATCTCGGGATCGATAAGTGCTTTGATCAAAGACTCCCTCATTTCTTTGGAAAGAAGGAGGGCATCATAAATACTAAATTTGGCTGGAAACTTCCTAAGATGCCCCCAAAACATTATAATCAACCTTAGGAATGACGGACTTGAATCCTGGAGGGATTAAAGGAAATTCATATTGTTGAGGGGAGTTTGGATTTAGATCTTCAAAGACGGATTACTTGCCTTTGTCCTGAGGGAGAAGCTTAGGGGGTAAGACCTTACCACCACGGAGTTGCACCTACTCGATATCCTCGGGTGGGAAAACTAGGGCGGTGTCCACACTCACCGTAGACATCAAATCGTCATTTCTCGAAAGAGAGTCAGAATCTAAAAACTCTATCTCGATAGGACTTCTTTGAAAATTAAATTGGGGGAAGTCACTTTCTGATAAGGTTTCACATTCGACATCTTCTTGAGTGGTCGACTCGGGAAGGTCAGTTTGTTTGACATTGAGATTTACTTCACCAGAATTCTGATTTAAAATAGGAGAGTCATCAAGTTGTATTTCAGACTTACGGCTAATCATCAAGAGAGAGGTAGAAGGATATTTTTTATTCAACTTTTGACCCTTTGCCTTTGACGGGGCAAAGTAAAAGTCAGATAACAAGAGAGGGGAAAGTGTCAACACACCATCCGCCATTTTAATACATCTCTCATCGACACACTTCCTCTCTACAAAATCATCTCTCTTTTCTTTTATATATTTCACAGTAGTTCCTACGACTACTGGAGAGGGAAGTGGCTCAACAACCTTCTGCGAAGCATCCAGGTCAACTTCCCACACCGGGTCCTAGGCTATCGTAGTCAGCTGTTGAGAAAGAAGAAAAGATTGTTAATCAACTTTTTAAATGCCCGGGACAAAGCAATGTCCCAAACATCTTCAACTAAAGGAGAAGAGTTAGAAATGTTACCTGAGATGGTTTTGATTGAAGCTTTTCTGGATCCACCAAATACTCTTTAGGAATTATGATGTTACCTTGAGTGAAGTTCTTCTCGAGCCAGTCTTTGAAAACAACACAATCCTCGAGGGGGTGACTAAGCATTCGGTGGTACGGACAGTATCTAGGATCTTCTTTCTTACTCTCATCCTCTGGCCTTCTAGCCTCTGGTAACTGGAAATCTTGCTTATTTAACAAACTCTTAAAAATCTTCCTCACCAACTCCCTTTTAAAAGGATAAGGTTTTACCAATCTCTCTCTAAAAGGAATAGAGGTGGGATCTCCAGCATACATAGGAGTAATCTGAAATGGTAACTGCTGAGGTGGCTATGGCTGTGGTGGAACACTAGGTTAACTAACGATGGGCCTCTTCCCTTTATCAACTACGGAGACCATCGCTTTCTTCTGAAAAGTTTTCACCAACCTAAGACCCTTCTTATCTTTAGACTCTCTTGTAAGGATGGCATCCTAGGAGCCTCTTCCTTCAAATTGCTAGCCATGTTGAGAAGTTTTTCAAAGGTTTTAATAGTGAAATCCTTCAGGAGAAAATCAATAGGGCCATGAATATTCTTTAGAAGAATTTCTACGGCATGTTGCTCTTGAAATTGAGGTTCACACTTTATCGAGAGGTTTCTCCACCTCGAGATGTATTCAACTAGAGACTCTCTCGGGTTTTGCTTTTCAACAACAAGATCGCCCACAGTGGTGTGCTGCTGTGCTCTAGAAAATCTCTTTAAGAAAAGATTTTCTAAATCATTAAAGGTTCTCACCGAACTGTTGGACAGATCAGCGTACCACTCAAAAGCAATGCCGGACAGACTACTTACAAATTGACGAAAAAATAGAGCATCTGACCCTCCTACGTTGCAATAGCTCACTCAGAAGTGGGCCAGATGCTGCCTCAAGTTTTCAACTCCAGTGAAAATTTTAAATAACGGTGGCACAAATCCCTTTGGATAAGGAAAGAGCTAAGGCCTCCCTTACTTGGTCCTCGATCAGTTGTTTGATATCCTTCTGAGGCAAAGTAGGAGGGACAGTGGGAGTCATAGACGCTACTGACAGTACTTCTGGTAAACAGGGAGGGTAAACTGGTATTGACTCAGGAGGTTTGGAACTAAATTCTGCCTTTCTGGCCCTTTCTGCAAATTCCCGAGCTGATTGGTGAATTTTGAGGGACTCTTGATGTGATTTATCCAGTCTTTCTTGCATTTTTCTAACTTGTGACATCATGCTCGCAAGCTGAGTCTCCAAGTTTCTTATGCATTCTTCATCTCTAGCTTTTACAGACTCATCTGAATCTGACTCAACAGTAGGTGAATCATCATCTCTAGCAGATCGATGCTTGCTGGGCTCAGCTTCTTTGTTGGACCCCCTTGTTTCGACCATATAAATGTTACCAACATAATCATCCTCATGTCCGAGGAGGTCATCCAGGTCTGGGTAAAAAGTGGCCACCTCCTCTTTACTCAACAAAACGTCTCTTATCTCCTGTACTACATCATCATTCAGTCTATCCCTGATTAACTTAGGATCGAGTGGTAAGTACCCTTTATATTCATCCATATCAAAGAGTTCTTTAGTGTCTAACTTGGAGATGATTTTTATGAGCTTTGGATTAGGATCTGGCAGAGGCTTTGAAACTGGTTCATCTTCCATCTCTAGATCCTGGTTAATTCTCTCCTCTTCAACTATCCCAGAACTAGTAGTCAGAAGAGTGGCATCCTCTACGAGATGAGGGACATATACCTCAGGGGGCGAAGCAGGAGCATGTAAGGTAATAGCTCCTACATCTGGCAAGGTAAAGTCCTCAGACCCCTGACTAGGGAGCCTAAGAACGACACATAGATCTTGGGGATCATCAACTGAGGCAGTAGTAGGGGTGATGACTGGATCATGAATTAAACTAGTTGTGGGAGGACAATCAACTGTAGCAACTGGGGTACTGACCTGAACATCCATCAAATCAACTGAAACTGAATGAGGATTGACTGGAACTCGTTGGAGTTGAAGGACGAACTTATAAGTTATAGGAGGTGGTGGCAAGATTTCCAACTTAGTCCTTTTGTTCACAAATTTCTTCTCAGGGGACTTGGGCCTCTTGCCCTTAACATCTACATGTCTTCCAATCTAAGCCCATTTTAGCTTAAAAATCATTGAGGCTAACTTTACAGGTCAATGAGGGGGTACCGGGGGTCAACCAATGGAATGGTGGCCTCTCTCGGACCCAATCAACATGATACCCTCCATTTTAAAGGACAGAGGGCATGGCACCCAATGATATCCATCAACCAGTACTGAAGTGGTAGGATGAATGACATACTTTTTATTCTTTCTAACAGACTGAGGGGTTAAATTCTTTGCCTTAAACACTTCTTCTTTCAAAACTTCTTTCTGGAAGCGATGTGAGATCACTCCCTTTAATTGTTTTACATACTTCATCCTTAGTTTGCCCAGACTGTGCAACACATATGTGAATTATATTCCATAATGTCCTGGTCCTCTGGAGGTGCTTTCTTTTGGAGTCTTCTTGGTTGAGTAGTCAACCAAGCATGTGAAATTGCTAGATGCCAATTGAAATTACTAGATGCACCAAGAGGGAGTGAATTGGATGATTAAAAACTTCTTTAATGAAAAGAAATATCTTTTTATGACTTTATGCGGAAGCGGATTTCATTCACAATAAAAAGATAGATAATCAATTTCATCCACGCAATTAATCACTATAAAAATAAATGCGGAAATAAAGTGCAGAAAAAATAAAGGAAAGAACACACCAATTTATAGTGGTTCAGTCAAACCATGACCTACGTCCACTCCCTGGAGGCACCCTCCGAGTATTACACTAAACCTTTAGTGATTCTCCTTTAGCTCCCACAGCTAGGCGGAGAAGCCCTTACACAATCACTTCCACCTTCCCCGGTGCGGCGGAGGAGCCGGGTCCTTTGACACCAATAAGATCTTCTTCTTCCCAATACTTCCTTCAAGACGAACCTTGAATCCGATGGTACTGAGGTGCAATCTCGTCGGAGCAACCGTGTGATCTCCTTCACACTCCCTTGAAACCCCCTCCAAGGATCTTCTCCCTCTCTCAAAATTCACCTTTTCCTCTCTCCCTTTCAAGTCCTCTCTTCAAGTTTTCTCCAAAAGAACAAAGACACAATGGTTGTCAAAAGACTCTTACAAAGTCTTATGAGAGTGCTTAAATAGAGGGCTCAAAAAACCCTAAAAATACTCAATTCGGGTGTCAAATATCGTTCCGTACAATCTCAAGATCGTCCAGTACGATGTGTAGAAATTGACCTGTTAGTACTGTACGATGTCCAGTTAGTACTGTACGAACAGTTCAGTTGAAGTTCATACTGTACGATGTGCTGTACGAACAGTTCAATAAAAGTACAGTTCGTCTAGGACGAAGTATGGGCCGGCCAGAATTATCTCTGTTGATCATATAGTACGATCCAGTTCGTACAGTACGACCAAGATATCAAAATTAAGCCGTTTTGATTGAACATTCAGCGGATTAAGTTTGGCAATATTTTAAACATCGTATCGTACGATCATGATCATACAGTACGATTAGAACAACTTTTCAAATTCAAATCTTTGCCTAATTTAATGGACGGCGAGGTTTCTAATTATAACAGATCGTACAACACGATGTGGTGATCGTATAGTACGATTAGTTATATTCAAAAATAATTTTTTTAGGAAAAATAAAATATTTTAATTTATTTCTATTACATCAGATCGTAGAGTACAAAATAAATTCGTACAGTACGATGAACAGAAAAGTTAAAATATTTATAATCGTTTTTTTTGTTCCCTCTGTGTGTGCATGATCAACAAACTAACATACATCATTACAAGACTTGACTCAATAAATGAAAATTACAGACTCATTTAATACGACCAATTCTATGCAATCTTGAGCCTTGAATCTTCAAAGAACGGTGCATGATGTACCTGAAATATTAGTCAACATAGAAAAACATATGCACTGCAAATATTAGGAGAAATAAAAGATTAATAAATATTATTTGTTATCATCAAAATCATAAACTTGGAAGCCCGAGTTGTAACAATCTCCCCCTTTTTGATGATGTCAAATAATATTGGTTGACTTTGCAAATTTAAAAAAAAATTCTCCTAAACTCCCCCTCAGTAAAAGAATTATATTAAAAATTACGGGAAAGCTTTTCTTTTTCTCTTTTTTTTTATTTAAAAAAAAAAATAGCAAAAATTAAAATAAAATGCAATAAACAACAATACATTCTCCCCCTTTGACATTATCAAAAAGAAGAGATAAAATAAAATATAAAATAACAACACAATAACGAAACAAAAACATACAATTATTAAACAAGTTAAACAAACAAGACATAAAAAAACGTACAAAATACATAAACAAGACACATAAATAAAACACACAAACAAACCTAAACATACTTATACCTCATCATGTTGCTCCTGTTCAGATGAATTAACAACTAAGTCTTCCAGGAGACTATTTGCTTCTTATCTTTTTTCCGTATTACAAACGGTTTGTTTTTACTCTTTTCCTTTGCAGGAAGAGTTTTTAAGTTGGGGCATTCACGCTTCAAATGTCCAGGTTTCCTACACCCAAAGCAAATTATGTCAGAAGAAAACTTAACATTTTTACAATTTTTACCTTTACTCTGCTTTTGTTGATGTTCATGCTTGTGCTTCAATAGACTTTCAAATTTATTTGTTATCAATGATATCTCCTTGCTTTCATCATCTACTAAGCCATATTAAGGGAAAAAAAGTATGGGACTCTTTGAGATTTCGGAACCATCCAGAAGTGTCCCAACTTAATCTAAGTGTTGGGCTTTACATTTTAGGATTGAAAGAATATTTAATTAGAGTTGAGCATTTTATTAGAAATTTGTGATTAGATTCTCGAATTTTTTGGTCTTATAATAAAAAATCTGCCCCGAATCCTAAATCTAATTTGGATACTGGACCACAGTCGTATGAACCTAACTAATGCAGTGCAAGGTCTGGACTTACCCCGGCCTAGATTGGGGAGCCATCTAACCACCTAGTCGATTTAAAAAAGATGAGTCATGTCTTTTATGGTAGAGTGGTAGGGACATCTTGTTTATGGTTTTGGAGAGTTGGGGCTGACATCTAGATATTTTCCTAATTGGCCCCTTTGACTTATGTTGGGTGCAAAGTGCTAAGGACTAATGCAAGTATAATTTTGACTCTTTTAAAAATGTTTCTAATGCAATGCATGCTAGTTAATGACTTCAAATCATGAATGCTTGAAAGTTAAAAATATGCATAGAAAATAATTTGTTAGAAGACTGGGCTTCCCTAGGTCCGGCACCTCATCCTCATAGGTCAAACTATTCGGACTCTACCGGCAGGCGGGGAAGGGTCTAAAGCAAGAAGAGAAGTAATGCAGAAATATGCATGCGACCCTGGGGTTGATCCCCAACTAATTCCCTAAATTCATTATCTTTATATGTTATTTAGACTTGCTAAAATCTTAAACTTTAAGATTATGAGTATAAAAATTTTCACACCCTCACGAGTCCAGGCAAAAATAAAAGCGGCACACAAACGCCAAAAAAAACTAAGGAAAATAGGCAATCGTAAAGGTAATCATCTCAACACATCAAATATAAATGAATATATTAATAAATGTCCATAGGCAAATTTGTCTTGCTTATTACAAACCAGAATCTTACAGAGAGTAAAGTGGCCAGGTACCACTGACAACAGCCCGGATTCTAAACCTAGTAGAGACGCAAGTTGTTTTGAGTTGGATACTTTTGTCTTCAAATCTTCAATCTTGTTCTCCTTTGGTCTCCTTTTCTTCAAGCTCTTTGGATTCTTCGTAGTAGGCTACCCAAATGTATAAGAGGGCACTTCCTTTTAGGGGAAGGCCACTCTTTCCTCTTTGGGTAGCAAAGAAGTGATCCAAATTTGGATCTCCAAATAGAAAAGGGATACTCCCCTAAGGAGTGTCCTTTTATCTTTGGAGTCCAAGCTTTGGACCTATGTATCCCAACTCAAAATCCTACTTTCCCAACACTTAACACTTGCTCAAATTAAATTTGCATAAAATCAAAATTCTAGACTCTATTACAGGGTTATCCTAAGAAGTTAATAAATCAAAAAAAATTTATTCCCAAGTTATATATGTGTAGAAAAGTAAATAAATACACTGGACACGCTCTTTTTATTATATGGGGACTTTAGCAGCTGAAGCACCTATACAAGCATTTATAACTGATTTTTTTATTTACTTAGCCCCCTTTTTATTGCCCTACATGAGTGTGGCCACCTACAAAAAACTATGTGAACATCCAGATCGTTCCTATCCTAAGAGTAATCTAGTCGCGAAACACATTAATCATCCACAGAGTGTAGTAAAAAGTAAACTAACGTAGCAAGGCAATGTCATCCACAATATGTAGTAAAATCACGAAAAATCTGGCACACAACAGTAAAGTAAACATCGGCCTAACCTAGATCTAGAGTTGGTTGTCCTAGAAAATCATCTAAAGTGTGTGTAGGAGGTCGTGTGGCTGGGATAGATCGTAGGTTGGTTGATTAGTTAGAGTTATCTAAAAAATTGAATTTGTTGAGGCTTAAGAAGAATTTATGTTGGAATTTAAATATTAATATATTAATAATTTTTTTAAATATGTTTTAAACGTTAATTGATTACTATATTTATTTCACACCGAGGTCGTAAAGTTTATTCCACCTTCGTTGGGGCTAAGCTAATAGCTTCGTAGGCCTGGGTTACCTAGTAGTAATCGGGGTTGATTAGGTTAATTTAAATTGGTTGGAATTAAAAGACTGGATTAATATAAAAAGGAGTTGGTGACTGATTTTAAAGGATTGGTTGAGAATTTTATTAACCAAATTAGAAAATTCTGAAGTTTGAATTAATTATTGGGTTTTAAGAGATCATTTAGATATGTTCAAAAGTTGATCTTTCAAATTAGAGTTAATCTTAAGGGTTTCAGATTTTTAAAAAATACTAGACCTAATTATGAGTTTTTAGACAGGTAGCACATTCAATTTGGAATTTTCTATAAAAAGTTATTATTTTTAAAAGTTTTGACCCATTTTTTACCTACGGTTGACCAAAAAGTTGACTTTTTGGCTTTGACTTGATTTTGGGGGTTTGAAATTTTCACTGAATAGGAGTCGAATTAAGGTCGGTTAAAGATATTTTAGTTAATTTTTGCAATTAATCTTGATTTTCTAGAATTTTACTAAGGCTAAAAGGTCAATTAAGGGATTAATCCTTAGTAGATTGATTAGGAAGCCTAATGATATCCAAAAATCAGTGAAATATCTTCTATGGGTGAGTGATATACTAAGTTTACTGGTTCAAAGTCTCAAGTTAGGGAACTTTTTTCTGGTCCAATGAATAGTGAGTATATCACACATGTGTCTCTTAAATTCATAACAACCCAGTATTGTTAGTTACTGCTCGGTACTAGTCTTCACGGAGTGGTATTTTACATTATTTCCAAACAATACTTAGCAATACAGAGGAATACCAAGTGATACCGAGTTATACCGAGTTTTCCTAAAAAAACTCGGTATTGCTTAGTATTGCTCAGTATTGGTCTTCACAGAGCGGCATTTTTTGTTATTGTCAGGCAATGCTTAGCAATACAGTGCAATACCTAGTGATACCTAGCAAATAATGTGTTTCGATCAGGGTCAAGTCGCCGGGCCGCTCAGTAAAGAATAAGAGCATGTGGTGCGATCTTAGTGGTGATCGAATGTAGAGTTATGTCAGATCACCTGACCCAATAATCATTCCAAGTTAGGGGGAGCATGCATCCAAATTAAAAAAAAAAATCTATGTTCTCTATATAAATCCTTAATTTTTGTCCTTAAAGATGTCTCTGAGTTGTGTGGAATCAAATCAAAGTCACTAACCCTTACACATCACATATGCAGGTAAAAAAAATAACACTCAAGTCCGAAGATCTAGAGTTCCTAAACTAAGTGGTGTGTGTAATCCTATACATGCAAGGTCTAAAACAAAAAGGAATGATATATGAGATTGCATTAAATGCCATGTCACTGAACAAGTTATATTTTTTCACTAATTATCCCCCATTGTTCCTATTCAAGTAACTTAAACCATGTATAAGGCTTCAGGAGTCCTCTCAATACTAAAGTTTATAAATAATTTGAAATACATTTAATTAATATTTACATTAATTATGATTTTAAATTAAAACATTAAGAATTCTGAAAATATTTAAATATACTTTGATAATAATATTTTTACTCAGTATTTAATTTACTATGATTTATTAAACTAAAAAAAATTTTAAAATCAATTTAACTAAATAAATAATAGGGTTAATGGTGTCAGCCTAACGGAGGACACGCAGGTTACATAGCTGGAACGAGACGCGGGCTCGGTACCGCTCGGTACTGCTCGGTACTGAGTGATATTGAGCTCAAGGAGGCTAGGTTTTGGCCAGTGCTAAGCAATATTGAGCTCGGTACTGCTCGGTACTACTCGGTACCGAGCAATACTGAGCTCGTTTTCCCTCTTTTTGGTTTGTTCTTTCGGTCCAGCCGACCAAATTATTTAAAAATTTTGAACCTAAGTCAAGCACATGAATGGGAACAATGGGGGCACATTCATTTGGCCTAAAACACACTAGGTACAAAGATAAATAAACATATCTATTGCGAGCTAGATCTAAAGTTTCTGAGGGATTATACCGTTGAATCTTCAAAGTATTCAAACGGTTGAGCTTGTAGACAGTCCGAGTGTAGATACCTAGCACAAGTCCACGCCCAAAAACACTTGGATCAACCACTACAAGGCTGGAGAGTATGGTTTAGAATAGAGATTTGCTCTCCGCGTCCTGAGGAAATTGCAGAGATGTGTGCTATTGATAAAAAAAAACTCTCTCCTCTCAACTTTTTGCCTTATTCAAATGACCTGGGCTATCTTGGACGGTTGTGATGCATCAAAGTCCTCACCTAGATGCCGAACACCTATCCAAAATTGTTGGAAGGCTGCCCCAAAGGCTGGAACGACCTTGCTTCCATTGGATGGACTACTTCCATTTAAAGCTAAACCAAGCCCTGAGCTTGGTTAGAAGAGCTCTAAGTGAGCTTTATGATGTAAATAGGTGATCCTAGAGTAGCCTAAATCAAGAGAAAGTTGCTTAGCATGTAATAATGCCCTCTTGGAAAGATTTGAAGCATAGAGTTGGTTGTTTTGACCAGTCAACAGGTCAAAGGAGGGTGAGGTGGCATGGGAGGAGGTAGAAAGTTATTTGGTATGGCTTCAAAGCTTTGGAGCAATGTATTTGAGATTCAAATAAGTATTTAACCATTTGGTAGCTTTGACCAAATACTTAAGGATTGACTTGGTCAAAGTCATTTGGTTTTAACTCACCCATGGATAGGACGTATCCAAGGCATGAGACGGGGTGGAATCAAAGTTTTGAAAGATTTGATCGGGTTAAGCTTGATTGAAACAAGTGATTTGATCCAAAGGGGTTGAATGTGACCTCATACAAAAACGAGGTCAACGGACGATCGTGAGCGCTCAGAACTTGGAATCTTCAATTTTTGGATAATTTTTTCTTGTCCTTTCTGTATAAGGAGTCCTAGAAACTATTACAAGAGCCTTTATTGTTGTTTTTTTCTTGGGAGGGATCATTAAGTGTGAGTGTTTGGGAGAGATTGTGTGAGTGAAGAGTAAGAGATCAAGTGAGGAGTTTGTGAGGGATTCACAAGGTTACCCATAGCGAGGATCTCTTTGTTTCCTTCAAGTTTCTACCCATTTCCTCTGAAGGCTCTCAAGTGAAGTTCAACAACATCAGTTCGGTTCTCTACCGACACTTGGAGAGTAAAAAAGGATGATAAGTGTATCATTGGAAGCCATTGTGTCTTCATTTTTTTGGAGAAAACATGAAGAGAGAACTTGAAAGAGAGAGAGGAAAGGGTGGAGTTTGAGAGGGAGAAGATCCTTGGAGGGGATTTCAAGGGAGTGTGGAGGGGATATTCACACAGTTTCTCCGATGAGCTTGCACCACAGTACCATCAGATTCAAGGGTCATCTTGAGGGAAGTTTTAGGAAGAATAAGATCTCTTTGGTGTCAAAGGACCTGGCTCCTTCGCCGCACCGGGGAAGGTAGAAGTGATTTTTTAAAGACTTCTCCGCCTTGCTGTGGGGGAAAAAGGAGAGTCACTAAATGTTTAGTGTAATACTCAGAGGGTGCCTCTAGGGAGTAGACGTAGGTCAAGGTTTGACCGAACCACTATAAATATGGTGTTCTTTCTTATTATTCTTCTGCATTTAATTTTACTGCAAGTTATTTTCTCTGGTTAAAAAGTTTATTTTTAAACTTTAAATTTAACATGCAATAATAATTAAGAAGGTTTTCTAAAAATCCAAGAGTAGAATTTTAAGTTAGCAATTCACCCCCCACCCCCTCTTGGTTAGCCTTGGGACATTGGCATTAATTTAGGTCTAACAACCTATTCACGAGCCCCAACAGCTTATCCTATAACAAAAAAAAAAGTTTTTTCATTGCCTTTAAGTGAATTTCTAATGATCGTATTTTATCTATTAATAATCTTATTGGCTTTTCCCATGCCCATTTGCCTATCAAATATCTTGGAGTTCCTATTTTTTTTAGTAGGAGGAAATCCTTTTTGTTTGATGATCTTATTGCTTCTGTTCAAAATAAATTGTTATCATGGGAGTCTAATTTCCTTAATTTTGGTGGTAGAGTTACTCTTATTAAAAGTGTTCTTTGTGCTTTTTCGGTTTATAGTTTTCAATCTATTTTCCCTACTCATGTGGTTTGTGATAAGCTTCACAAGCTTATTAATAATTATTTTTGGAGAGGCACTTCTTCTAGCTCAAAAATTCACTGGGCCTCTTGGGTGAATTGTTATAGTGTTTTGGCTGAAGGTGGTCTTGGTTGTAAGAAACTTTAATGACCTTGCTAAGGCTTTTTCTTTTAAACTTTGGTGTAATTTATGTGCTAATGTTAGTCTTTGGGCTAATTTTATGATTTCTAAGTATTGTATTGGTAATCATCTTACTAATTATTTTTCTAAACAAGGTGATTCTATAGTTTGGAAAAGGCTTTGTAAGGTTAAGTTGGAGGGGGAGCCCTTCATCTCTTGGGGCCTTGGTGATGGTAATATTTTCTTTTGGAAAGATCGTTAGTTAGGTAAAAATTCTATTAACTCTATGCTGAATTCTTCATCTACTTCCTTGATTAAGGTCAACTGCTTTTTTAATAATAATTTATGGGACTATGATAAACTTGCCAATGAGATTCCTGATTGTATCCTCCATAGTATTTTAAATTTGTCTATCAATACTGCTTCTAAAGATATTATGTTATGTGATCTTTCCAAAGAGGGTGGTTTTAATTTAAAGAGTGCTTGGCATACTTTTAGAGATAAGATAAATAATGATACCATTTTCCATAATATTTGGCATAAGAGCATTCCCTCTACTATTTCTATTTTTGTTTGGACAATCCGGCATAAATTTATCCCTACGGAGGATAATCTTATCAAGAAAGGTTGTATCTTGGCCTCTAAATGCCAATGTTGTTTTCACAAGGAAAATATGCATCATGTTTTTTTATCTGGCCCTGTTGCTATTAAAATTTGGGTGTATTTTGATGATTTATTTCAATTGAACTGCTTTAACTCTCATTTGTCTCTTAAATCTATGCTTATGTTATGGTTTATTAACTCCAAAGGTCACATACGCAATCTCATTCCCTCCCTCATTCTTTGGTTTCTTTTGTTTGAAAGGAATCAATCCCTTTTCAATAATGTTAGAATGAGCCATCATAATGTTATTCATAAAGTGAAGGATAAGGTGTTAGCTCTGCTACCTGTTAATTTTATCTCTGTTACGAACTTTAAAAATTGTTAGTTTGTTGGTACTATTTTAGGTTTGAATTTGGAGGGTGCTCCTTCCATTTCTAATATTATCTACTGGCATAAACCTCCCACTAATTTCTTTAAGCTTAATGTGGATGGAACTAGTACTGAGTTATATGGTGGTTGTGGTGGTGTGATTATAGATAGTAATGGTGGCCTTGTTATTGCTTTTGCGGGTCTTATTCAGGGAAACTACTATACTTCTATTTCTAGCACCATTTTGTATGGTATTTAGTTGTGCATCTCGCTTCACTTAACTAATTTTCTTATTGAGGTTAATTATGACTATGATTTTTATCTTTCGCAAGCTAATGACGAGATGTGCTGTTCACCGAACCTCACCTATATGGTTAGATAAATTAAAATCTTATGCTTTTTTTGAACTTCTCATTTCATCATATAAGCAAAGATGGAAATGCTTGTGCTTCTTAGATACCTATGTGTGGTTGTAGACTGAACTAATTTTCTAATTTTATTTGGGACACTAGCTCTGCCCCTCTTTATGGTTTACTAAATCTGGATACTTGTGGTTGTCCTTATGTTAGATCATAGCCTTTTTGTTTCTTGGTTGGTGTTTGGGTTTAGTTTTTGTCATCTCATTTTCTGTTAGCTGGTCCTTTTTTTCTTTTTTACTTCTGGGCATATTGCTTGCTCATGTTGGTTGCCTGGGGGGTGATGTGCGGTGTTTCTTTAATTCTTAGAACACTCCTTATGCTGGTTGGTTTTTTTGTGAGGTGGAGGCTCCTCTACAGCTTATTTTTCATGTATGTAATTGTTATTATTATACTTGCTGGAGGTTATTTTACCATTTTGTTGGAGGGACTGAAATATGGATTGTTGTTTATCTGTTTATGCCCGAGAATTTTGTTTTGCTCTGGGACTCTTTGTGCTGGATTGTTCTGTTTTGGGATTCTCTGTGTTGTCCCACATTTTGGTTTGTCTACTTTTGGTTAATTCATTTATGTTGCTTCCAACAGTCTGAGCTTCCTTTTTTAGCTGTTATCTTGGTTTACTTGGACTTGAGTTATGATTTCGTGGGTTTTATGGCTGATGGGCTATCACGTTGTTGCTCTCCTACTTTCAGTATTTGGGGTGCTAATGGTAGTTGTGTGGTGATGGATGGGATAACTTATTTTGTTTGGGTTGTTGTTGGTTTGGTTGTTACTACCTGGTTGTTGATTCATGTTGTTGGTATGGAGGTTTACTGTTGGTCCTAGTTGTTTGGTACTTGGGTGATTCTTTACTGGTTGCCTATTTGGTCTTGGTGGTTTAGTGGAGCTTGTAATGGTGGTTCTTTAGGTTTCCCGTACTATTTTTCTTGGAGTAATTTGGTTTGCTGGATGGGTTTTGCCAAGGTATTTTTGGGGAACCCTGAAGGTATGATTGAGTGGCATGTAGATGTCCTAAATGAAGCCTTTGAAATTATGCATACTTCGATCTCTTTAAGTCCTATTTCCAAGATTGGCTTTTTTGGGAGCTATTTTTGCACCTTATTTCTGCATATTAACTGTCATCTATTGTTTTGTTATTGGTTAATGTATCTTCTTTGTTGTTGTAGCTTTCTTTTTCGTGTTTATTAGTAGGTGAAGTTGCCTTGGGCCGCTCCCAATATTTTTTATAGAAAGATTGAGTTTTTTTCTAACTATACTATCTTTCTTTTTTGGATGCTTTTCTATAGCATCATTAGAATGTTACTAGGACATTTTATATGTTTTCTTAGTGGAGGATATCGGCTCGTAGGTTTTATTTTGATTTGTTTTGTAGCTCGTAAGAGCATTAGGTTGCTGATGACCTCCTGTAAGGACTTAGTAATTTCTTTTTCAATATTAACGCGTAAATACAGGATGATTTTTAGATCATCTTGTACATTGTAATCAAAAACAGAAATACTCTTATGCCTATAGAATTTCTCCCCCTGAGTGAGTGTGTGCAAGGTTACTTAGCATTATGAACCACCATATTACATTTGACTAAAGAAAAAGTAAAACACTGGAATTACACTTATAGACTGATTCAGTCTTAATCTACCCAATCTTGAGCTGGCTTGATTTGTAATTGACCTTGTGGGCCTGAAAAGTTAGTATATATGGCAATAATAGAGAAACAAAAATGTCAGATCTTTTTGATATCATCAAAATTATAATCCATGAATCAAGGTTGGTAATAATCTCTCCCTTTCATGATGGAAAATATTTTTTAGGAAATTCAACTCAAACAGGTTAATGAAACATAAAGTAAAGGAGAATAGTATGAACCAAGTAATGCAAATTTTATTAAAACAAGTAGGTGTTACAAAAAATAATAATACAACAAAACAACACTAACAATAATAGTACAAAAAACAATAATACAATGAAACAACACTAACACTACTCCCCTTTTGACATCACAAAAAGAGGAGGAAACAAAATCATAAAAAAATAGTAAAAATTAAATAAAAGACAACAAAAAGATGACAAAATGACAAAAAATGAAAACGAAGTTTTTTTATCAAAGTAAGAATATGATAAGTTTTCTATGTGATTGAATTAAAAATTTATAAGAAATGAGTTAACATCGCGAAATCTAAAAAATGTTAGAAGAATCGATCCTGTTATTCATAGCTCGGATTCCCTACAGGGTAAATTTTGTTTGAAAATAAAAATCTAACTCAAAAAGAAAATTAGCCAAGAAAAGTTATCTATTCAACAGTTCATTCCAGAAAACATATCTGATAGAGTAATGTACCAAAGTAATTAGTTAAAATAAAGGGTTTCAAAAATCAAGTGATTGAAGATATCAAATGACATATGAATTCTTCTAAGATTTAAAGGTTTGAAAGAGAAGGAAGCTTGATTTTTATGGGCTCATTTTGTTCCTTTTGTCAATTATTTGGTGCACTTTGCAAATTTTTTTTATTTTTGATACACTTTATGTATCTTTTAATTTTTTTTAGCGATCATTGCGTATATTTTCACCTTTTTTTTAGCTCATTTTACACGTCTTGTCATTTTTACAAGCTAGCTCCCTTTTGAAACTTTTAAATACTCTCAATTATGATAATATCTTCCAAATAATAGAGAAGAAAATCTCACTCTCTAATATAAGGAAGAATAAATCATAAATCAGAATCATATTCATATGATAAATGCAACTACTTGATCAAGAAAAGCTTGAAAGTAATTTAATGACTTTGAATACTATTCATATGAGATAGATTACTATAAGAAGATAGAAAAGATCTCAATTTCAAAGTCCTATTTTTAATTTGAAAAAGATTTTTTCTTTGAAAAGATTTTTTCTTTGAAAAGATTTTTTCTTCGAAAAAGTTTTTTTCTTTCTTTAACTAAATTAGAGATTTTAACCATTGATTACAAATTTTTAAAAATAAAAATAAGACATAAAATATCATTTCAGTTCTAACCAAAAGAAAATTGAAAGGAGTAAAGAAAATACAAAACTAAAAACATAAAAAACACCAACAAATAAACAGGAACAATTAATCAAAAATAAAATTGATGGAAAGATCAGGAAAAAAAATCAGAAAACAAAATAAGAGAAAGATCAGAAAACATAAAGTTCACATAGAATTGAAATTGTACCTATAGGTAATCCTAAATCTAGAATTTATTGCTTCAACCAAAGGACTTGGGCCACACAACTTCCTAAGGTAATGTACTCAGCATCACTAGTGAAAAGTGCAACAATGTTTTATTTCTGCTGGACTAGGAGACTAAGGACTATCCTATGAATTGGAAAGTTCCATAAGTGCTCTTTCTATCAACCCTCATAATATCCAATAATTTAAAAAAAAAAAGTGTTATGCCTAGGATACCAGATTCCTAAGTTTTGGGTCCTTAAGAGATATCTTAGGATTCTCTTAACTACAGTCAGGTGGAATTCTTTAGGATCAGCTTGAAATCTATCACATAGATAAATAATAAATATTATAAGATCTAAAAAGTATATCTTCAATATAGATCTGAACAATGAGTAACTCATCTCCTACTTTTCTCAAAAAAGGGTGATGTCTACGCTCCCCTTAACAAACTCCCTCTCTAGTAGGAATAAGCTAAGCCTCTCATACCAGACTCTGGGTGTCTATTTTAATCCATATAATGCCTTTTTTAATTTGTAAACATGATTTTGAAATTGGAAACTCTAAAAATTAGGGGGTTGCTCTACAAACACATCCTTTTTTATTACCCAATTTACAAAGGCACTCTAAAAATCCATTTGAAAAAGCTTAAATCCCTTATAACAAGAAAAGGCTAGTAGCACTTAAATGGATTGCAATTTAGCTACAGGGGCAAATGTCTCCTCAAAACTAATCCTTTTTTTTTGTTATACCTCTTAGCCACTAATCTTTTTTTGTTCCTAACCACCACACAAGAATAATCCATTTTATTCTTAAAGACCGATTTGGTTCCTACTACACTTTGATTCTTAGGTCTTTCTACTAACTCTCAAATATCATTCCTCATAAATTGGTTAAGTTCTTGTTACATAGCTAAGATCCAAAATTCATCAAAAAGGGCTTGATTGATATTAGTGGGTTTAGTCATTGAGATAAAGGCAGAGTGGTTTATTTCCTTCCTAAGTCCATTCCTTATTCTAACACCTTCAAAAAAGTTTCCTAAGATCAGTTCTTTAGAATGACTCAAAGAATATCTCCAATCTCTAAGCAAAGTGTTTTGAGGTTCTACCCTTTCCTACAGATTTTAAGTTACTACTCCTTGGGTAATCTCACCTACTCTATAACTATTTTGAGGCTCTACCATTTTCTCCAGATTTGTAGTTTATACTTCTTGGGTAATCTCTCCTATTTCATCTTCTTCCTCAACTCTAGACTTCTTAGGATCAGATTCATCAAACACTATATGAGTAGTCTCCTCCATCACCAATGTCCTCTTATTAAACACTCTAAAAGATTTCCCTATACTTGAATATCCCAAGAACACTCCTTCATCAGATATTGGGTCAAATTTTTCTAAGAGTGGTTTCCATTATTAAGATTGAAACCCTTACAACCAAAGACATGGAGGTGAGAAAGGTTGGGTGTCCTACCCATAATGATCTCATAGGGTGTCTTATTTTGTTTGGATCTAACATTCACCCTATTTAACACAAACCAAGCTGTATTCATTGCTTATGCCAAAAATTATTTTTCAAGTGAATACTCAGTAGGCATGGTTCTAGCAGCTTCCACTAAGGTCCTATTCTTCCTTTCATCTATCCCGTTTAGTTGAGGGGTCATAGGATCTAAAAAAGTTATAACTAATCCCTTGCTCCTCACAAAAAGTTTTAAATCTCACATTTTCAAACTCTCCACCATGATCACTATGGATGGTCAAGATCTTACAACCTATATTTTTTTGAATCCAAGTGGAGAAGGATTTAAATTCATCAAAATACTCACTTTTATGTGATAGAAATCTAATCCAAGTGAACTTCGAGTAGTCATCAATAATCACAAATCCATTGACTTTGTCCCCTAATCTGGCAATGCTAATGGGTCCAAACAAATTCATGTGAAGGACTTCTAAGAGTCTAGAGGTGCTAATGCCCTTAATGAAATGGAAAGAGGATTGGACTTGTTTCCCTAGTTAATAGGCATCACACATATGGTCCTTAGTGAACTTAAGCTTGGGGACACCTCTAAACAAGTCCTTTTGGGTTACTCTCCTAAGGGTTTTCATGCTAGAATGATAAAACCTCCTATGCCAAAGCTAAGACTCATTAGTATAAGTTTTTAAGAAAAATGAATCAGCACATTCAATGTTATTTAAATCAAGCATGTAAATATTGTTGATCATTTTTCCCTGCAGAATAGTGTTGTTATTCAAGCAAATGATGCATGTGTTTGATAAGAATTTTATGATAAAGCCCTTGTCGCAAAGTTGATTAATATTGAGCAAGTTTTGTTTCAAGCCATCAACAAGTAAAGCATTTTCAATCAAAAGTTCTTTGATTTTCTGATTATACCTGTGCCCACCACTTTCCTAGTGGTGTTGTCTCTAAGAGTGACCTTGCCTCCAGCCCTGGCCTCCAACAAAATGAATTGGTTGGCGTCTCCAGTCATATGGTGTAAGCATCCGCTCTTTATGCACCACATGCTCTCATGAGGTCTTGTGTGAGAGTAAACCTACAAAATCATTAAACATTAATTTAGGAATCCAAACAAGTTTGGATCCCTTTTTTTTATGTTGCAAATTGCATTAGAAATAGAAAATGTTACAAGCAACTAAAGATAGTAATAACATTCCTTCTTCAATAAATAAAAAAGAGAAGAAGGAATGCCATTATTAGAAAAACTATTAAAATAAAAAACTATCTAAAGCTAAAGTAGCACAACAATCTGCTACCTTATTATAATTCCTAGAAATCAAATGAAAGATTAGTCTTTATTCCAATCTTCAAATTGCTGCCATTTTATCTTCTTCAAAGAATCTTGAAGCCATTTGATCAAATTGCTATTGTCTCCTTCAATAATGACTCCCTTATATTAGAGCATCCATCTTTACAAATGTTCTTTAATAAGATAAACTACTTGTATTTCAAGAGATGAAATATCTCAATGCTTCACCAATTTTCCAAAAGCACCAAGGAACCGTCCCTTATGATCTCAAATAACAACTCCAAGGCCTGCATTATAAGAATCCTTTAAAGTATCATCCACATTGATCTTTATCCAATCTAGGGGAGGAGGACGCCAAATATTAACAAACTCCAATTGGTGATCAGCATCCCATATTCCTTGAATTGGATTAGATGGCGTTTGCATAATAGAACTTAAAACATTTGCTACCAAAAACTAAACAGATGAAGTATCCAATCCAAGTTTTTTTTTTCTTCTTTTCCATGAAAAATAAACTGATTTACAATAAACTTTTACTATATTTAAGTTTACTATAGACACTCTCTTCAACTCCTTTAAGCGCTTTGAGTTGGAATCAAATAAAGGAACTTGATTGCAACAAGTTTCTATAATTCAAAAAGGAATTATTAGGAAGAGCATTCTTACATAATCTCCACCAAAACATCTCAAATTTAGGCAGCAATTTGAATTTCTTGGAACTATTGAATGTTTCATTCAAGCAATTATTAAAATTCCTACTCTGTCCGTGACCTTCAAGCCATGCTTCAAGTGAAAGTGGTGTTATAGATTTTCTTGAGTGTAGTTTAATGAGCTCAATGTTATCTTCTTTCATATTTGGAAAAACCTTTATTGATTTGATAACTGAAATCAAATCTTCATTAAAAAAATTCTACATTTGCAAACTCTTACCGCTGCCATCTTCATCAATTAATTCAAATTCATTATGAAGCTCATGAGAATTAACATAAGTTGGCCATTTGTAAAGAGTTTTATCAAGGATCCAAGTATCATCCATGATATTAACATTAATACCATTGACCAACTTCCATCTAACAATATTTCTTAAAAAATTTGCTCCATCCACCAAAATTTTACAAGATTTTGAATTTCCTCTCCTAACCATACCACTCCACACATCACTACCATATTTAGAAATGATAGTACGATACACAAAGAGTTAGGATTTTGAATAAATCTCCATGTATGCCTTGATCTCAAAGGTCCAACTTTAGTGATTGAAGAATGAAGACCCAATCCTCTAAATGATTTTGGTTTACAAAGGTCTTCCCAAGATACATAGTGTAATCCTTTCTTGTCTTTATCTTTATGTCATAAAAATCCCTACACATTCTATCCAACTCATACAGAATTCCTTTAGGAACCAAAGAATGTCTAGATAAAAAATTGGAACCGAAAGAAACGAGCTCTTGATTAGTAGAACTCTTCCTGACAAAGAAATATATCTACTACCCCAAGCATTCAACCTTTCCAACGCTTGGTCTAAGACAATTCTAAAATCAGAATTTTCAAGTTTTCTCAATTCCATCTTCACTCCAAGATATTGCATTTCCTTTACTATCTTGAAACCCAATTTCTTAACAATTTTCTTCTTGAACCTCTTATTTAAAAATTCCCAAAAAAATTTTGAGATTTCATATTGTTTACTCTTTGACCGGTCCACCCACAAAAATCGTTCAAAATTTTCTTTAGACAAGAAGTTGATCTCATAGAAGCATTAGAAAATATCAAAACGTCATTAGCATAAAATAAATGAGTAATATTGTCAGATTTAGGAGATATTTTTATACCCAAATATGTACCCCTTTGATGAATAGCATTGGAAAGTAGTTGTGCACAAAGAATATACAAATAAGGGGATAATGGGCATCCTTGCCTAAACCCTCTTTCAGATTCCATCCAATTCGTTCTTCTAAAATTAATGAGAATAGAATATCTCACCTTTTGGACACATTCCATAATGAGCATAATAAATTTTGGAGGAAATCAGAACCTTTTTAATGAGTTTTCAAGAGTTGGCCAACACATGCTATCATATGCTTGCTCCATGTCCACTTTGACCGCCATGAGACCTCTATTGCAAGTAGAAAATCTGAACTTGTTGAAGACTTCTTGGCCAATAAGCAATGATCATACATGGATCTTATGGGAATAAAAGCAACTTGATATTCTGTAATTAATTTAGGCCAACAATATTTCATACGGTTCATAATCATTCTAGCAATCACCTTGTATATTGTTTGACATAAACTTATTGGTCAGAATTGCAAAGGTTCCACTGGGTTTTTCACCTTTGGGATTAACACAATCAACTTATCTTTCCAATGAGGATTCATTTCTCCATGAGTAAAAAATTCATTGACAGCTCTCCACAAATCTTCATTAATTACGCTCCAATAGAACTTTAAAAATGATCTGGTTATGCCATCTAGACTGGGAGATTTGTTATTCCCTAAGCTCCTAACAGCTTCCTGTATCTCATATTATGTAAAATCCGCATATAGCAAATTCCATTCAACATTATTAATTATTTGTTGTATACCATTTTCAGGCCAACTCGACATAGAACAAACCCTCTGCCTCCATTTCCATCTAAAAATTTTTAGAAAAGTTGTTTCAACTTTATCTTGATCAACCACTCTACCTTCATCTTCATCATTAATTTGATTGATTAAATTTCTATTCCTTTTAGAATAAGCATAGTCATGAAAAAATTTAGAATTGGTGTCACCTTCGTGTATCCATCTTGTCTTGGCTCTTTGATTCCACCAAGTGGATAACATAGATAAAGTAACATTAAGTTCCCTTACTTTGCTTCTTAGTAACATCAACTCCCGATGAGAAATACCATCTTTAGAGCTTTCCAAAATTTGCAAATCCATAATCTCCTTCTTCAAAGAATCTTTCAATGTTGAAATCTCCATTGCTTTGTTCTTATTCAAATAATACAAAGATTTGAGAGTTCTTTTTAGCTTTCTATTTAGGATTTCAGCATCATTATCAAAATCATTCCTCCTCCAAGCTTTGAGTACAACATTCCATGCAGTAGGGTAAGATCTTCACACATCCTCAAATCTAATATGTTTGTGAACTGGCCTGATTGTATTATGAATTTTGAATATGATGGGAGAATGATCAGATGCCACTCTTGTCAAATGTCTCACATAAGCATTTAAAACTTGATGAAGAGCTATAGAGTTCAATAAACAATGATCAAATCTTTCCAATATCCTTGAATTGCCATCTTTATTATTACACCAAGTGAATTTTGGTCCAATAATACATACATCATGCAAATCATTGTTAGCTAAAATGGATTTCATCTCTTGTGGGCCTTGGCAAAAAGAAAACCCCTTTCCCCCTCTTTTGTCTTCTTTGGACAAAATACAGTTAAAGTCCTCACCTACTGAAGATGGACATTACCATCCAAATATCTTTCAAGACTATTCCACAAACTTCTTCTAGCCCAAACATCCTTACTCGCACAAACTATAGCAACATTCCAACTCCCTTCATTAGAAGAATGGAATTTCCCAAACAAAACTTGAGAAGAGAAAGACAACCTCAAAGCTACCCATAGGACTCTTCCACAACACAAGAATACCCCTAGAAGTGCCACTAGCCGGATGATAAAAAAAGTCTCACTCCTCACCAATGATCTTATTTATATCACTTCTATTTAAACAAGACAACATAGTTTCTACTAACCGAATGAAAAAAAAAAAAACCCATAATCCCTAACCAACTCCCTAAGATATAGAGAAGCCTCTTTTTTTGGACTCCTCTACAATTCCAAAATAAGAAAGAAGACATTTATGAAACTAATGGGGAATGCCCTCCCCCCCCCCAGCACCATGAGTACCACCACCATCTCCTCTTCTTCTTCTCGGGGTACCACCAACTAGCACAAGAGATTTGATTTCTTTATCAAGCTTGACCTTACTCTTGTTAGAGGAAGCATTTATAACTTCATTTGAAGGAGACACACTTATATCTAGTTGTATATCAGCAACTTCTTTATCAAAACAGCCTTCAGAATTCTGTTATGAAACTGATTCAAGAGTTCTATCTTCCACAAGTATATTTTCCATCATTGATTGAGTTGTCTAAAATTCCAGCAACGAAGAACCTAATTCCAGGTTATTTTCTATTTCAATAACTTCACTTGCTATACCTTCAACAGTTTGCACTTTATGGTTCATGTCATTTTGATTATCATCCTCTTCTTTATCTATCTCACCCTCTTCTTTGTCTTCCATATTTTCCATGAGCAAACTAAATTTGTTTGCATTCACCAATCTAGATGATGATTTGTCATGCTCCCCATCTTCTATAGTTTGAGTTGCATAAGTATTACCTTCAACATCAATTTGATCGTCTTGTTTGCCTTTTATGTTAGATTCTTTAGCTCTAACAAATCTCCTTTTTCTATTATTGAACTTCACATGAATCCACGACCCATACTCCATTTTGTCAGATTGTGTATTATTCACATCAATCTTATTTACTTCCTTATAAGAATAAGTAGTAGAAGTTTTATTAAGAGTCTCAATCCCTGTCTCAACATTCTTTAGAGGACATAGATTAAGTTTGTGTCCAATTTTTTCACAATGAAAACAAAAGGAGGATATTTTTCATATTCAAATCTTTAAAAAAAATCTACCTCCCATACCATCAACTCAAATTCCTCCTGCCAATTTCTCATCTAGATTTATTTGTACACAAGCTTTTGTGAATTCTCTTCTCCCCATTTGAACATGTTTCCATCAATAAATAGAGGGACACCAATCTTGGAAGAAATCTTAGTTATATTCATCTCATCCCAACAATACAATGGGAGATGAGGCATTCTAATCCAAACTAGAGAGGATAATCCCTTAAAGGAAAGAGCAGAAAAGCTAGGTGGCCATTTATAAATTCCCACAATGTAACCACCCACGTACCATGGTCCTTCACTCAACACACCTTCCAAATCTTTCGATGATTGAAATGAACAAAGTATCCAATTTAATCCCAAAGAGGTCAAGTGAAAAGAACCAAACTTATTCCATTGCTTCCTTAATTCCCAACAACAAAAGGGAAAAGGAACATTATCACCTAAGACATTAACCACCAATGAATTCTTTAATACTTGAGCATTTGCATTTTCAAGATCTTCATTAAGCTTAACATCAACTCCATCATCAGACATTTCAGCAAAAATAAATTTAGGATTTACTTTCACGTGTGCCTTATTATTCCATGGATTTGTGTTTTATTTTAGCATCAGCCAAATTATCTACATTCATTGTCGTTGTTGTATCAGCCAGATTGTTCAAAACTTTTTCATTTCCACAAATTACTAATTCAGATGGTTCCATCAAAATAAAATTTTGATTAAAATCCATTCCAATTGCAAACTTAGAAGAATCACAGATGTTAGGTGTGATAAATCTATGTTGTAAATTTGATTTTATGAAATATAATTTTGATGATAGCAAACATTTCTATTTTCTACAACTGTCTTGCATATTAACATTTTAGGTCCACAAGATGAAATTGCAAATCGAACCAGCTCAAGATTGGGTAGATTAGGACTGAGTAATTTTTTAATGTACATCAAGTGTATTTTACCCTTTCTTGAGTCAATTGTAAATGATGTGGATCCTGATGCTAAGTAACATTGCACACACGCACTTGTGGGAAAATTTTTAACTGTCTTAGAGATTTCTATTTTCAATCACATCATTCAAGATGATCCAAAAATCAACTTGAATGATCAGTTAAAAATAAAAACTCTAATTAGGGCATCCTGGTTAAAGTAGTCGTAATTAAGCGAATCATCCAGAATGATAGGCTCAAATAAAAAAGAATCAGCCACCATATCTATTTAGGTATCTTTTTTTTTTAGATATCGTCCAGGATATCATCTTGGATGATGCAGCATAATTATGTCTAAATTAATCTTGTAATTAAAGAAAATAACTAAGATTTGATTGCTCGATCATATCATCCTGGACGATTACAGAATCATTTGGGATGATCAATTAACAAACCTTAGTTCTTCCTAGAAGAATAAAAATCAGCCTGGTTCCATTCAGGGCAGTGCTTTAGACGATATGTACTAAATTGAACAAATCGTTTGGGATGATTGGAGATCGGCCTAGACGATCAAGTTATTTTTTCATCATCTAGACATCTATTCAGGGCGATGTTTTAGGTGATATTCGTCATTTTGTACTAATTGGCCCAAATAATTGTGAGATCGTCCTGGACGATCTAGTTATTTTTCCATCATCCAAACATCCATCCAGGGTGATGGTCTAGACGATATTCAACAATTTGAACTAATCGTACATGACGATATGAACAAAGTAACCTTATAATCATCCAAACTCTTCCTAATCGTCCTAACTGATTGAGTTAAATTTGAACTGATCGTAAGGAACGATCGGTCGATCGTCTTGGATGATATTTAACGATTAGTTGCTAATAAGAGATAACTTTGAGCCCTTGTTTAAAATCTCTCTTATTTTTCTCAAGAGAGATCATTTGCTTCTGTCCTGACCTGAGAAAGCCAAGAGAAGAGGGAGAGCAAGGGAGAGAGATAGAGAGGATCTTGTGAGGGGGACTTTATGAGGGGATTCACAAAGGTTGCTCCATGCAAGGATTTGAGTCATCTTCTCCGGTCGTCATCCCTAAAACCTTGGAAGTTTAAGAGAGGTCAACTTCAGCAATTGATTAAGGTTCTTTTCCTGCTTCTGGAGGAAGCAAAAGGAGTTGTGTTATCTTCCTTCTTCAAGAGAAAGCAAAAGGAGTTGGATTCTCTGCCTGCTTCTAGAGGAAGCAAAAAGAGTTGGGTTCTATACCACACCGGGGTTGGTGGAAAAAAGTTTTTATACGGGCTTCGCCACATTGCTATGGGGGAAAAGGAGAGACAATGAGTTTAGTGCAACACTCGGATGAGAGGCTTTGAGGAGTGGACGTAGGACAAGTTAATCGAACCACTATAAAATTTGGTGTGTTATTTCTTATTATTGCTTCCGTATTTAATTTTTGCACTTAGTTTCTTTTATGATGAATCTTGGTTTGGTCGTGATTGTATTTTTGTTTGGAGAAGTTTTTAAATACCAATTCACCCCCATCTTGGTTAGCCTTGGAACTAGTTCATAAGGGCTTAACATCCCTGACGAACTTTTAAGTGGTATTAGAGAAGAATTCATAAAATTGAGTTTTTGAAAACTTTTGAATTTCGATCAATGGCAAACTTTGGTAATCGTAATACTATAGAAGGGTATTCTTTTATCCAGCCACCTTTATTTGAAAATATTCCTTTTGATTTTTGGAAAACTTGCATGTCTACATTATTCTATAATTTTTCCTTTCTTAATTCATATCTTATATTTGGGTGAATATCTTTACTAAGAAATCTTGCACACGCACAAGGGGCGATAGAAATGTTTTTGTGAGAGAGTCTATTTTTTAAGTAATTTATATTATATGATTCTTCTTTGTACTATATGATACGTGTATCGTACTATACAATTTAATCTCGTACCCTACAATTTGTTGTGCTCTGCCAAACCCTAGCCACAAACATGAAGAAAGATATTAATTATATAATGATCGTACAATACAATCCAGGATTATATTGTACACCCTAATTAATATATTTCTTAATTAATCATGTAATATTAGGAAATTAAATTATAGATAATTATTATGATTGATCGTATTATATTAATTGGTTCATGATATACCATATATGAAATTGATCATCCCTTGGAACATACCAAATAAAATCCATGATTTTTGTACTGATCATACCGTAAGATTTCCACAGAGTTGGATGATTACCCGTGTACAAAATTGGCTATCCCAAGGATCATCCTAAACGAACATAAGGATTTTATGCATATCATAATGTATGATTTCGAATCGTACTATATGACGTATTTTAAAATATGAACAGTTAATCTGAACAATCTTGTTGGACGATTCTGAATTGAATTGATCGTACCATACAATACGTCTATCATATAATACAAACATAAGATGGATGGATTAAAAATTAGGGTTTTTTGAAGCCCTTTATTTAAGGATCTCTAACACTCATGTTATATTTATTTGGTTGGTTAGTCTTCTTGAGAGGGAGCTTGAAGGAGAGAAGAAGGAGAGCTTGGTGAGTCAAGAGAGGGAGATTTATTGAGGGAGAAGTTGTGAGGGGATTCACAAGATTGCTTCAAGCAATAATCTTACTTATTACTTACGTGCATCTATCGTGAATCTCTGCGGCTCTGGAGAAAAAAGTTCTTCAACAAAGATTGTGGTTCTCTGACCATCACCTGGAGGGTGAAAATAGATTTATGGTTCTCTGACCATTAACAGGAGGGTGAAAATAAAGTTAAGGTTCACTACTTATAAAAGAGTCATGATTCTCTAGCTCATCGAGGAGGTGAAACAACATTTGTACAGGCTTCTCCGCTTTGCTGTGGGAGTAAAAAGAGAGTCACTTCTATTTAGTGTAATACTTGGAGTGAGGTCTCCAATGAGAGGATGTAGGTCAGGTTGACCAAACCACTATAATATTTGGTGTGTTTTTTCTTATTACTTTTATCACATTTTAATTTTTGCACTTTTTATGATTTGATCTGTGGTTGAAATATCTATTTTTTATTATTGTAAAATTAGTTCTATTTTTGAATCAAGAGGTTTAAAATTCTTATTTAATTACAAAATTTTTTAAACTACCAATTCATCCCCCCCTCCTATTGGTCAGCCTCAAGACTAGTTCTTTAGGGTTTAACCACCCTCACTAACTTTCAAGTGGTATCAGAGCAAGATTTCTAACATCAAGTTTTAGAAAAGTTTTGAATTAAGATCCATGGCTAACTTTGGTAATTGCAACACGGTGGAAGGTTGTTCAATTACTCGACCACCTCTATTTTAAAATGTACCTTTTGATTTTTGAAAAACTCATATGTCAACCTTTTTTCAATCAATTGATTATAACATGTAGATGTTTATTCATGATGGTTATTATGCACCTTCATGATTAGTAAATGATGTTAAAACTGAAATCCTTTTTTTCTGAATGGACTACTAATGATAAAGATTTAGCTCAATTGAATGCTAAATGCCTAAACTATTTCTTTTGTGCTTTGAAATCTGAAGATTACATGCGTGTATCTACCTATATTACTAGAAAAGAAATTTGAGATAAATTATGCATTACTTATGAAGGAACAAACGAAGTGAAACAATCTAGGTTAAATTTTCTGCTACATGAATATGAACTCTTTTGCATGAAACCTAGTGAATCCATATATGAAATTTATACTAGGTTTATAGAAATCATCACATCCCTGCATGCTTTAGGTAAAGAATTATCAAAATTTAAAAAAAAAAGTAAATAAGATTTTGTGTTGTTTACCTTCTTCCTATGATGTAAAAATTACTGTTATTACTGAATCCAAGGATTTAAATATTTATTCTATTGATAATTTAGTTGGATCACTCATTGTATATGAGCAAGGAGTATATCAAAGATAGCTTGATGCAGGAGAAAGAAAGAAGGAGAAAATTATAGCCTTTAAGGTTAAAGATACATATAGTTCCTCTAATGGAGGAGATGAAGAAATTATACTAATGACTAGATAGTTCAGAAGCTTTCTAAAAAATAAGCAAAAGCATCATCAGTAATGGAACAAAGGTAAGAATTATAAAAATTTTAAAGCTTTGATGATTGAATACAGGAAACCATGACACATTAAAATTGATTGCCCAACTCTTAAAGGCTACCAAAGCAAGGAGAATGCTGAAGAAAAAGCTAGGTTGTATAAGGATAAGCCGAAATCTCGTAAAGCTTTCTTAGCAAACTCTACTTCAGATTCATCTTGAACATAAGCAAAAGAAGAAGTAAAAAGTCTGTGCTTAATGGCAAACAACTATCTTGATCGGTCTGATCCTGATGAGGTATGTCAACTTTCATATGATGAATTACTTGTTGTTTTAGAAGAGATTTATGACTCTTACAAGAAACTTAAAAAGAAGCATGCTAGCCTAAAAATTGAATGCTTGATTATGAAAAAAATGATATGCTTAGAAAAGATGGTTCAGATGTTCATAAGGATCATATGGCTTTGTTGGACGAGTTTAATGAATTGAATAAAAAATATTCTAATTTATCTTAAATACATGAGTCTTAAAAAGTATTGCATCTTGATTTAGAAAAATCATTTAAAGAGTTAGAAGCATGTGTTAACATTTTAGATCTAAGTGAGCACTCTTTAAAACTTGAAATATCTTCTCTTGAAAGTGCTAATGAAATTCTATTAGAAAAAGTAAAGGCCTTTGAAACTAAACATGTTTATAAGCACTCACCATGTCATGCATCTCATAAACCTAAGAATAGGAATCATAACTATCATAGATTAGTTAACCCATTTCCTGATGTTAGATGTTTTTCATGTGGCATATTAGGACATATTAGCCACACTTTCACTATTCATCATAGAACACATTGGGTGTGGAGAGCAAAGCTACATCAAACATAGTATGACATGCATTCTGATGATTTATCCAAATTTAAGAAGGGACCTAAACTCACTTGGGCTCCCAAAACACTTCTTCTATGATCTTTGGGTTTGAGGGCTCTCATAAAAGACCCAGTGAGATCATGATATTTTTGGGCTCAATATTATTTCCTATCACTTGAAATTAGTCATTTATGAGCTTCTCAATGTATGTGTTTTGTCCTGTGATCGTTCATGATTTTTATTATTTTATTATTCTTGTTTCTTTTTGTTTGATTGTTTTCTTTATTTTTTTATTATGTCCTGATCATCACAAAAACCACCTTATTGAATCTCATTTTCTATTATGAAAAACAAAAAATTTTCATCCACAATCACACTATATAATCTACATTCATACTGTATGATCTGTATAACATTGCTGATCACAACACTTAGCTCGATGAATGATCCAGATTATGTCTATCATTGAACATCTTACTATATGAACACCTCCTCATATGGTATGATCCACGTTTCAACTCCATTTGGGATGAATTGAATTTAGTTAGGTAAAACATTTATTACTAATCATACTATATGAATATTCATTCATACTGTACGGATATGTTTGTCAACAGTCGTACATCTTGACTCCTTAGGATGAGATCCATGTCTCTATTCTCATGTATGATGTCTGATCGTGTTATACAATGTATGATCATATTGTATAATCAAACACAACTTTGATGAATCGTATGGCTGAAATAATTGCATACGATCGTCCCATACGATCCCACGATCATACGATATAATATGTTTTGTTTCTATTTAAATAGCCAATCTCTTCATTTCATTTCACACATCTCTTCAAATCCTCTCTCCTTACATTTCAAATCCTTGTAATGGTTAGTGGGAAACATAGTCATCAAACTCAGGGGGCTTCCTCCTCTCTGAGTACAGGAGACGAGCATTTTATGATAGCTTCTAATGAAGCTGCCTACAAAAGTACAAGGAATCCAAGATCATGCCCTCCATACTTTTGAATCAAAAAGCTCTTACCTTCCTTGTAATGAACCTTTTCAACTCAATTGCACTTCAATTTCTGCTAACCTTGGCCCATCCCTTCCATTTTGAACTACTGTAAGAATTTCTCGCAAATCTTAGGATTAGTGGGGAAGCCATGGTTATGACCTACTGAGTGTGCTTCCAAAATATAGAAATAACCAAGGAAGACATAGGAATCCACCTTCAAATAAACACCAAAGGGAATAGACCTTTATTCATGTCCTCTAGATTCGATTTTGATTGGAGTGTTGTGAACCTTCTATTAAGAAATGTTGCCCTTAATCTTCACCAACCTTTGGTTCAGACCCTTAACCAGAATGCTAGGGTTATCCAACATATTTTGAGAACTTCAATCATATCTAAAGCTGGAGAGCAAATAAATATAACCCCATACTATCAATTGATACCTATTTCTTTTGTTCTTGTTGTGATTGTACTATTTACTTTTGAGTCTATGTGTGTTTGTTTGTATTTTGTTTCGGAATGAAATCTTCTTTCAAGTACTTATTATATTTTTTTTTCTTTTTCTTTTTAAACTTTTTTTTCTCAAATGGTATTTCCTAATGTTTCTTTATGCTCGTAGATGTTAATTATGTGCTCTTTGCTTGAAAATTAGTAGTCTACCAAATTAATGCTTTATGTTTATCATATTATACAACTTATAAATTGTACTATATAATTAAACATTATACTGTATGATTGAACTCGTACTATACAAATATAATTGTATTATATGAATGAGTTCGTTCTGTACGATTTAGATCTTGTTGTACGACTTGACTTGGGCTGAACTATACTTTTTCCGATTTTATAAACATACCTCTACTCTTACTTAAAAATGGTTTAAATAAGTAATTGCAGACAATTTTAAAGTAATAAGATCAAAATTCATAAATATACATATCCCATTTTATTCTCTTTATCCGATAATTCCTTGTGTATGCTTAAAAAATCTGAATCTAATTAGAATTAAGATGGATGAAATGAAATCTTATTCACTCAACTGCATGTTTTTATATCCTAGATATATTCTACAAATTTGATGAATGAAATTCATTATTTTTTTAATATCTGGCTTTTATTCATATTAGAAAAACTCAAGTTTGCGTTGTAGATTATTCCTCCTTATATAAGAAAGTGAGTTATTATTTTATTATATTTGGAATATAATCTTACAACTAAGATTCTTATAGAGTTAGAAAGAAAGCAATTTGCAAAAATTCAAAAGAGGTCCAAAATGAGCCCAAAATCAAAAGATGCGTAATGACGCCAAAAGTAAAAGATGAACTAAGTGTATCAAAAATAAAAAGTGCCCAATGTTTGCATAAAACTGTTAAAAGAGACATAAAATGAGTCCAATCTAAATTAGCTTTCCTTTTTGGTAAATCTTTAAGTTTTAGAAAAATCTGATGTTAATATGTTTAATATTTGATTATGGAAAATCTTGGTACTTCGTTCATCATTTTTATAGTATTATTCTATTTGATATATTTCATACTAACACTCTTAAAAGGCTAAGTTTCCCTATCTAATTGTAATTCATGATTTAGATTTTTTTTTAAAGAAAGGATTTTAGCATGTGAGGTTGGTAAGCTGGATGTGCAAACTCTAGAATCCAAAATTTTTGGTTGCAAGATAATCAACGAATCTCTTATTTGTCTTTTTTGTGTGTAGGGTAAGTTCATCACTTTCTGAAAATGCTCATGCAAGTTAATAGAAGTGTGATACTTTGAGTTGTTAATCTGTTTGCATTATTTATTTCATATTTTTGTTTCTATTTTTTTTTCTTCCTATTGTTTTCCTCTTTTTGTTATGTCAGAAGGGGGAGTAGTATTTTGTTGTTTATTATTATTTTTGTTATTATTGTTGTTATTTCTTTTTACACTCCCATTTTTTACTCTTCTTTTACTCGAAATTGATTTTCATCAAAGGGGGAGACTTGTGTTTGTTGATTGGTTCTTTATTTTGTATTGTTATCTTTTATAGGGGAATTTTTTTAGAAGAAAGCATTTAAGTGGATATCTTTGCTAAGAAACCTTGCACACATATAGGGGGAGAACGTAATGTTTTTGTTAGAGAGTATATTTTATTAAGTAATTCGTAATGCATTATTCTTCTTTGTATTGTAAGCTACATCTATCGTACTGTACGATTTAATCTCATTCCATACAATCTGTTGCGCTCTGCCAAACCTTAGCTGCCAACGTGAAGAAATATACTAATTTTGTATTGATCATACAATACGATCTATATCATACTATATGCCCTAATTAATATCTTTGTTAATTAATCCCGTGATAACAGGCAATCAAATTATGAAGATTTTTTGTGAATGATCGTATTGTATGAACTGGTTCATACTATATAATTACCCGTGTATGGTCACCCCTCGGAGCGTACCAAATGAAATATATGATTTTTTTATTGATCGTATTGTATGATCTCCATAGCGCTAGACGATTACCCGTGTACGAAGTTGGCCATCCCAAGGATCATCCCAAACAAATAGAAGGATTTTATGCATATCGTACTGTACAATTTTGGATTGTATTGTATGATGTATTATAAATTTTGAACAGTTTTTTCAAACAATGTTGCTGGATAATTTTTAATTGAACTGATCGTACAGTACGATACGTCTATTGTAATGAATGAACAAAAGATGGATGGCTTAAAAATTAGGATTTTTTGAAGCCATCTATTTAAGGATCTCTGACACTCTTGTTAGATATTTTTGTCTGCTTAGTCTTCTTGAGAGGGAGCTTGAGGGAGAGAAGAAGGAGAGGTTGGTGAGAGAAGAGAGGGAGAAGTTGTGAGGGGATTCACAAGGTTTCTCAAAGCAAGAATCTTTCATAGTACCTACAAGCATTTGCTTGGAATCTCTATGGCTCCGGAGGAGAAGTTCTTCAGCATGCAAAGATTGTGGTTCTTGACCATCACCTTGAGGGTGAAAATAGATTTGTGGTTTTCTAAACATCACCAAGAGGGTAAAAATAGAGTTAAGGTTTTCCACCTGTAAAAGTTTCATGGTTCTTTGCTGCACCGAGGACGTGAAACAACATTTGTACAGACTTCTCCACCTTATTATGGGAGCAAAAGGAGAATCACTTCTATATACTGCAATACTTGGAGAGGGAGTCTCCAAGGAGTGGATGTAGGTCAGGTTGACCGAACCACTATAAATTTTGGTGAGTTCTTTCTTTTTACTTTTACTACATTTTAATTTATGCAGTTTTTTTTTTGTGATTTGAAGTGGTCAAAAACTTCTTATTTTATTATAATAAAATTAGTTCTATTTTCACATCAAGAGGTTTAAAATTCTTGTTTGATTAAGAAAATTTTTGTAGCTACCAATTCACCCCTCCCCCTCTTGGTTAGCCTCAGGACTAGTTCTTTAGGGTTTAACCACCCTCACAAACTTTCAACCCGTTTAACTTATGAAATGTGATATAATATTAATTGCTAGCAACAAGACTGATTCCTATAAGGTCAGCCTACATGATTAGATACAAAAAAAAAAAAAAAAAAAAAAAAAAAAAAAAAAAAAAAAAAAACACCACAGGTAACTGGATGTTATATCTTGCTATTATATGTATATGACATGAGTATATAAAAAAATTTGCATAAATGAAATAATATCATACGATATACACACGATACATGATATTATTGATTTAGGCACATGATATGACTAATAAGATTTATCTAAAGACATAGTACACATGAAATACATGTTTATATATTGTATTACATATGCTAAAAATACATAATATACATGTATTGATACTTAATGTTATATGATATTGACAGAATAAATCTTCACTAGCTTAATATGACATCTATAATGATTTATATGAAATAAAATATAAAATAAAATAAAGTATAATGAATTGACATGTATAGATTCATAACAGACACGCTATATTATACTTGACATAAGTATATGAATGATATAACACACTAATCCCTTTATATGCCTACTAATAAAAAAACTCAAATTATATTACTTTTAATGATTTATATTGCTCATATGGAATGATACTACCTATATTGATTGTCACCTGTTTGTATAATTATATGGTTACACTGGCATGCATCGAATGATTACATGTATACTACTTATATTACCTTGTATTGATTATAATTGTAGATTTTAATAACTTATTGAGTTGTTAGTTCACTCAATGATTTTCATATATTTTTAAGAAGGGGTCAGAATCTAGTGAAGTATTGCATATTAGGACTTATGTGTTTAGTTTTGTTTGTTTTTGCACTTCTATTTTATTCTTTTATAACCATAAATGATAAGAGATAGATTGATGTTATTTAACAAATTTTTAGTTATTATATATGGATTTTAAGGAATAAATTTAGATTGATTTGAGGTATATGATTTATTGTTGCTTTTGATAGTTTTTTATTTATTTAAATAAGATTAGTGGCTCTGATAGATTAATTAAGAGAAAAGATAGATAATTCTTCCAAATTTAGATTTTGGGGCATTAGACGCCACCTCCATTTTTCCCTACATGTGCAACCACCACATCGTAGTATCTTAGGGCACCACATCGTAGTCTCTTAGGCCACCACAGCACGAGCTATCACCAACTATAACTTCATTTGGGGAAACTTTCTTATTGCTTTCTAAAGCTGTTTTCTAGCACAAATTTATAGTTAAAAAAAAATGTATACTACAAAGTTGCTTTAAAAAGTAATAAGAAAGCTGCTCCAAACAAAGCTTATATCTCAACCTCTCTCTCTAAAATCACTTTCTCATTCTAAGTATTCAAAATACACTAATTTCATTTTACTCCGCATACAACCAATGAAATAAAAAAAATCTCTTACATTTATCTTACATTATATTTCTTTTACTCTTAATTTCTTTTTGATCAAACTAAACAACCATTAAGGCTTGATTTGAGATAGCTTTCTTATTGCCGGGTGGAATCAACCTTAATTCTTTAGAGGGAAAAACTTATTTAGTTCAAAGATTTAATTGAACTGTTTGGTTCAACTTCAATCTTATTTATACAATATTATTAAAATAATAAGGCTATCTACAAATATATAATATAACATATAAATTATTTATTTGTGAAACTATTGCTCAAAAAAGTTTTCAAACCAAAAATATCAAATATCTACTAACATTATGTTAGCAAACTAAACAATAAGCTTATGGCTTGAGTTACTCTGATGGATGGATGGTGGAAAGAAACTATTGGACTGTAGGGATACTGTTTTTTATTTCTGAACTCCTACAGATTCCCATATTTTTAAACTTTTGATTTTTCTACAGAATCGTAATCATGACAATTATATAAAATATTTCTGTTGTAGTTATTGTAAATATAGGAGGGTGTTGCCATTTATTTTCACATGATCACATCATAAATAAATAATCTTTTGAAATAATAACACTACATAAAATTGATTATAGAGTCAAATTTGAGGTAAAATGCTAATTATATTAAAAAATAGAGCTTACGATAAGAAAAGAAGACATTGCAGTCTGTACGCATAGATGAACGTTTTTTTTTCTTTGAGTTTTGACCTTCAAATTATAGGGCTGTGAGGAGCGAACGAAATGCACGAAGAAGACAGTCGAGCTCGTGATTTTCCTGGGTGCATGAAAAAAGATTCGGCTTGAGCTAAAAAAAGATGGGGGGGGATTACCAAATGACCCCTGTTAACATAGAGTTTTAATTTTTTTAGAGGGGAGGTAATTGCCCAAATTCTGATTATTATTTTTTAAATTATTTTTTTTAATAAAAAAATTAACTTTATATTAAAATATTTATTTTAAAAATAGTAAAAAATTTATTGCAAATCAAGCTTTAATATGTCTGTTTTATAAGAACTTTTATTTGGTTCGGTGAACGTACGCATAGCTACGTTCGGCCGACACTAAGATCGCAGGCACGAAACGAGAAATACCGAGCAATACCAATAATAACGAGAAATATCATTATGTGAAGATAAAATACCGATTAATACCGAGTAATACCAAAAAATACCGAGTTTTTTTCTAGAAAAACTCGATATTTTTTGGTAATATTCGGTATTGCTCGGTATTACTCGATATTGATCTTTTCCAAAATGATATTCTTCATTATTATCAAACAATACTAGCAATACCGATGAAATACTAAGCAAAAATTGAGTAACAATCCTTTGACCGTCCGACCAAGGATCAGAGGATGTAATAAAAATTCATTTCATAAATAGGATGGAGCCATTTACTAGGATAATATTAGTCTTGGAGAGCGTACCGTTATTGGCGAGCAAGTCTGCGCGCCGTTTGTATAGATTCTCAGATTTCGCTGCAGTTTTTATGGATGCTGAAACCCTAACACTAACGACTTCTGACCTCTTCCTTTCTTCCTTCGGCACCTTCGCCGCTGATTCGCCTCAACTGCTGCCTCCTAAATCTTTCGAATTACTTTCCCAATCCTCCTCTCTACCCAGTGTACCCTCGCTTGTACCAACTTCCAAGCTTATTCCTAACTCCTGTTTCATCGTCGATGGCTTTCGAACGGCCGGAGATTTTTCAATCTCCTACTTCCTTTCCCATTTCCACTCGGACCATTATACCGGCCTCAGCCCTAACTGGTACCGTGGCATCATTTTCTGCTCTGAGACCACCGCTTCCCTTCTCGTGGAAATACTCAAAGTTTCTCCTCTCTTTGTCTATGCCCTACCTCTTAACAAGACTGTCACGATTGATGGAAGTAATGTCACTTTGGTGGACGCAAATCACTGTCCTGGTGCAGTCCAATTCCTGTTTGAAGTTGGACTAGAGAGGTATATTCACACTGGTGACTGCAGATTCTGCGACTCAATGAAACTTGATCCATTTTTACAGAAATTTGTAGGCGCTGACGCTGTTTTCTTGGATACCACTTACTGTAATCCTAAATTTGTGTTCCAGTCTCAAGAGGAATCAATTGAATATGTTGTAAAAACTATTCAGAGAACCAAGGAAGAAAATAAGGGATCAGCTAAATCAGTATTGTTTCTTATTGCTACATATATTGTTGGAAAAGAAAGGATTTTGCTTGAGATCGCTCAAAGATGCAATTGCCTAGTCCACGTGGATGGCAGAAAGATGAGGATTTTGTCAGTATTAGGGTTCGGTGATATTGGTGTTTTTACTGAGGATTCTTCAGCTAGTGATGTTCATGTGATTGGTTGGAACCTGTTAGGTGAGGTTTGGCCTTTTTTCCGACCGAATTTTGTGAAGATGAGAGAGATTATGGCGGAGAAAGGTTATTCAAAGGCTGTAGGTTTTGTTTCAACTGGATGGATGCATGAGGTCAAGAAAGATGGGTTTGCTGTGAGGGTTAAGGAATCTCTTGAGATCCATCTTGTTCCATACAGCGAGCATTCAAGCTATGATGAGCTTAGAGAGTATGTGAGGTTTTTGAGGCCAAAACGTGTTGTCCCGACAGTTGGTGTTGATCCAGAGAAGCTGGATGGCAAGCACGCAGCATCTCTGCAGAAGTATTTCAGGGGCTTGGTTGATGAAACCGCTAACAAGAATGATTTTTTGATGTCCTTCCATCAAAAGGCTGTGAAAGCTAATGAAACGAGCGAAAACTTTCAATCTACTGGCATGAATGATCCTGCTGAACCTGTGTATTCAGAAATAATAGAAGATTTAGCTCTGATAATGAACAAGTCACGTGAGCAAAAATGCTCTCTTGGAGAAGCAACCTTAATGAAGGAAGGGGGCATGGAAGCTGCAACGGAGGAGCTTCGTAACTGCTTGCCATCTTGGGTGAATGATGATCAGATTGTTAGCTTGATCAGATGTGCTGAAGGTGATGTAGTTAAAGCAGTTTCCGATTTCTTTGAACGGGAAACTGAGTACTATAATCACTCAAGTGTTTCAACTCAAATAAGACCAATTAATCAGCTTAGTCCTTCCGATGTGAAAATTTGTGAAGTAGTTGATAACAATTCAAATCAAGATAACAACATGGCTATTAAGAAGCTTGATATGGGAAGTTCTAGTGCAACAAAGCGAAAGGTTTCTAGCACTATTAAGAGGGCCAAAAAGAAAGGGAAGATTTTTCCAACTTTAGATTCAGTTGGACCAAAGCAATCTACAATAACAAAGTTCTTTGGTAAAGTTGCACCCATATCAGCTGATGTTGATGGTCATGTAATGAGTACTTCTAATGTGCCCCTCAACATGGTCAAGCCGCTTATAGTTGGTTCTGTTGAACCATACGAACAAGAGTTAGATCAGTTTCTTCAGGTGATAAACTATTGTATGGAGAGAAATGCCGCTGCTACTTTAATGGATAAAGCAAAGGGAAACATTGATGTAGCAGTGGATATGTATTACAGTACTTCTGATCGTCCAATTTTTAACGCGGAGGTATACCAAACTGCCCCTAGGGATTGTCATGCCATAAAGTGCACCGGGCAAATGAAGATTCTTTCGCCAGAAAAATCAGATATTCTTAGCATGTCGGTGGGGGAAACTTCAAAAGATGATGCTAATGTCACAACTGTTTTGCTGCCAATTGAAAAGTATTCACCCATTGAACATGGTTTGTGCATTTTTTTTAAATGAAATCAAATGCTTTTGCTCAACATCTTGATTATCAATTGGCCTTATCCATGTGATCAGATATATGAATCCTATTTATTTGCATTGAGTGCTACAGGAGATAATTAACTTTATTTGGTGCAAGTTTTTCCCCCCTTTTTGAGGAGGTGAAACTATTTGTGATCGGCATGTTTCTCTTTTTCTTTTCTAATTCTTTCACATTAGTTATGCTGTACATCTTTCTATTTTCATTTTTGTTTATTCATGAATCATGAAATGTGTTTAGAACATTCTGGCATTGCTTCTTTTTCTTTGTTTTTATGAGCTGTATAATACAAAAAACTCGATACATTCTTACAGCATGCTGGAAGGCTGGAGAGCCTGCGCCATATCTCCACCTGGCTCGCACTTTTGAATTGGCAGAGCAAGAAAAAGGCAAGATAAAAACATCTGCAATGTTTTGCAACATGTTCAGAAGGTCTGCTGAGAAAAGTTTCATTGTTTCATTTTATTTCCGGCCTGAGATTTCATTACTTTCATCAGTGTTTGCATGCACAAGTAGCTGGTCTTATTATTTGTTTATGCTGTACAGTTTGCTTGCTTTATCACCTGGTGATGTGCTGCCGGCAGTATATCTATGCACAAACAGGGTTGCTGCTGATCATGAAAACATGGTTTGCCTAGCTTCTCAAACTGAGGGTTTTTGTTTTTTACATTTCTTGATGTAGAAGACATTCCTTTCATAAAACAATTGCGGAAAGAAAAATTAACTTCATCTTTTTTGTGTAGCAGCATCTTTTTTAATATAACTGGAACAACTTCGCAAGATTTATTTTATTTTTTTTTAATAATTTTACCAAATACAAAGGAAATGAATAGTTATTCCTTCTAGAAGAATAATGCAACAGGAAGTCAAGGCTATAAAATATTCTACCTTCTAGAAGAACAATCCAGTGCAGAAGTAAATCAGAATATATTGCAGAAGTAAAATGAAGTTCACTAATGATTAGATAAGAGCACACTCCAATAAGTTAAATATTCAACCTAATTGATTTATAATGTGAATAAAAAAAGTAATGAAGTTGATATGGACACTAGTGATAGTAGTTTTTAACCTAAATAACAATTATAATTGTATGTTTGTAAAGAGAAAAATAACAAATTAGACAAGAATGTAATTGTAATGGAATAATTGCTCAGGTAGAGTGAGTGATAACTTAAGCTCACCCTCCACGAACAATCATTTGTTGTGTTGATCTTCTACCTTCCTCGGAAGTCCTCCAATGGTTTTGCATTCTTGCACTCATGATGTGTTTTACTTGAGAGGGAAAAGAACAATATACGAGCACAATATATTTTGTTTTCAATGAAATAAGATCTCATTGAACATTCATCAAAGTTATATATAATTTCACAAGACACAATATATAGATGTGAAGAGTGAATCCAAGAGGCATTGAGAGGGGTGATGGTTGGCCAAATATTAGGAGTGGACATTGAGTGGAGTCGATTTGTTGTGGTGTTTATAGGGTTTTAGGAAAGTTCCAAACATTTTCAATCATTCCAAGGGAAGGGTGATTTAGTTTCAATGATTGCAACATACATGACTAACTTAACTTATGACATAGTCCAACACATGATTAGATATATAGTACAACTAAAGGCGCAACATTGACCCAATAGACTAGCTCAAAATACGTGACATGATGTAAATCCTTTGGCACCCAAGGGTCAAAATACATGGACTAAAAAAGAACATTAAATAGGTCTTGCATACAAAGTAGTTTATACCCATGAAGTTTTATTTAAATGTCACACCCAAATTGATAGCAATCACATATCATTACTTGATGAGTTTGATGAATTAAATAAAAAGCATTCTGAGTTAGTTATTGAGCATGATTCATTGAAAGCATCCTACACCTCACTTGAGACTGATTTCAAAATATATATTGAGATGATGATGTTTGAGGTGATGATTTACATCAATGCTTGGTTTGAAAGATTCTAATTTGGAGAATGTAAATCTTGGTACTACTACAATAGATCAGGACTCAAATACTTCAACTCCTATAGAGTGAACTATGCTCCAAAGGGGAATGTTGGTAACAATGAATGCGATTTCATTATAATCCTCCATCTATCGTACAAATAGTTTATTCATCTAAAATATGATCTGATTGATGAGATATAAGAATGAGTTTTTAGTAGTGGCAACTATGGTGTCAAAGTATGAGTATCAGCTTGTAAGTGATTACTATTCATAGAGGGGAACAAGTATATCTTGGGCATGCTTGTTTTAAAGAGTTAAATTCACCACATTAAACATTTGAGAGATTCCAACATTCATGGGTACTAAATTGCACTTTAGTACGTCTTTTCACTCACAGATAGACAGACAGTCCGAGAGGAATTCAGGTACTTAAGGATCTTTTGAGATTGTATTCTAAATATTTGGGTAGCTAGAAGGATCACATTCTGCTGATAGAGTTTGTTTTTAATAACAATTATCAGTCCAGTAGAGGTATGACCCCTTATGAAGTTCCAACTATAATAGAGTGATTATGGCTTTTAACTGTTAGTTTGAATCATATATTGATCATTTGAATTAGGCAGAATCTAAAGCCACCTTCCAAATCCCAAGCTTCTTCGTCTAGGGAACTTGAGGCATATATGATAGCTTGAGGCAACAACCTAGAAGGTGTTTAACAAATGTTAGCCTAAGTTAGTGGTATAGGACAATGGCACTCGTAGGACTGCAAGTCTACCCCTGTGTCTTTATTTTTCCCATCTCCAAGGATTACTTCACGGGATGTTATTCCTTTAAGTGTTCTTTTTTCTCCTCTGAAATTTAGCAAGTCACATCCAAGTGCCCAATAATTTTTGGGATTTAGATTCATCATTTTTGCTAGATGCCTGTACAACACATTCATCGAGCTCCCAGTGCTAACGAGGATCCACATTTGCTCATAATGATTTATGGATCACCAAGTCAATGATGCATTATTAAATACATTCTAGGTGCAAGGAAGATAAATATTTGAAAAGGAAACCAAGAGAGGAGGTGGATTCGTAGAAATTAACTCATTTTGCAACCTCTGTAGACTATTGTTTTGGGAGGCTTTGACACCTACATATCCTATGAAGATGTTAAGTTAGATAATGATGTGTAATATGTTGTTTTCCATCATGTTTGTGTCTATCTCATTGCACTTCCCATTGCTCTGGCCTTCTTAGCTATGTGTACACCGGAGAAGGGAGTGGTGGTCTTGCCATTAAGTGCACTTTCTTGAGATTTTTTCCAGCAGGGCCTTAAATACTCATGAGTATTTAGTGTCGTGTTTGTTCTCATTGTGGCAAAGACTCCTTTTTCAGTTACTGCGATTGGCTAGATTGTTGTGGAGAGCCATCAATCATCTAAAATATTATTTTCCTTGGATGGCCGATAAAATCTCTTCAATTCTCATAGTGAACGCCGAATGGTGGTATTTAGGTCCCTTGGAGTAAAAAAGATGTGATTCTTGTTTAAGTTGGCACCCATATTATTAGTGGATAAAGGGTCATTTGTCAACCCCCATTGGAGGTGATTGAAGCTGGATACCAAATTATTATGATTAGACTAGTTGTGCAAATCATACCCAATAATACATGCATGGTGTCACAGGGGTACCACTATCATTGTCCACAATATGGGATGCACATTCAAGAATTTATACCGAAGGCATTGGATTTTTCTTGGCTAGAGAATTCTTGAAAAGAGAGTTTCAAAGACCTAAGGTAAAGGCTTTCTTTATTACCTCAGGGTTTTAGTTGGTGACCTCTAATGAGGCTTGGGTAAATCTATATGCATAGCATTGGAAGGATTCTCGTTCCCCTTGCTTAACATGTAGCAAGGTATTGGCAGATGTTAATGACCATTTAGAGGCAACAAATTCGTCTACGAACCTATTGAAGGAAGTGATACTGTCATACCGTAGTCTCACGAACCACCTGTATGCTTCATCTTGCAAGTTTGTGGTGAGGATATGATAACATAGGTCGCTGGGTACAAGAGCGAATGCCATGGCGTTGTCAAACTCTCCAAACGTTTAATGGGGTATGTTCCTCCTTTATAGAGATGAAGTGAAGGAGTTTTCAATTTGACGGACAGAGTTTTTGCTCGGATATTTGTAGAGAATGAAGTGCAAATCTCTCACTCTATGTTGATTTCTAGGGTTTCCAACATAGGCTACTTTCCTTGTAAGTTGGTTGCTAGGATGGATTTTGAAGCTTGCAAGCACAATCATCTATGTCACCAAGATTGTCGAGTGTTGTTCATTAGGCGTAGTGGAGAGCAATGGCAGGTCAATGGTGTCTGAGGTGGCTAGAGCATCAACATGCGCATTTTTTTGAAAATGTCACATTCAAGTGGGCTTCAACTTTGCTTGATAGATCTTGGAACTGTGATGGGTGTGCCTAGAGACAGAACTAGGATAAGGTGCCTTCCAGTCCATTCTCAGAGATGGTGATGGCGGTTGATAGTTCGTTGTGATCAAGGTGGTCATCAATTTGATCATTTTTACTCACTCAAGGATCTCTATGAGAGCACAAAAAAGATGCTAAAGGGTAAAGTCAGTTAACAAAGAATCTCCATTAGTTTGACAAAGAAAAGGATTAGAAAGTGAGCTTTAGAGGAAAATTACTTGAGTTGATAGGAGTGGAATCTAGTGTTTAGAATTTCAACAAAACTTAAAACAAAAAAGAGACCGAGAATTTAGAATGGTTTGGCAGTCTCAACCATGTCCCATTTTAGCTCAATGATTGGTTCATTTGAATTTCACCAATTACAGTTAATGGACCGTGTATAGTTAAAACGACGGCCTTCCGATGACCCGGTTAGGAGAGTAGAGGTATTAGATTTGACTTATATTAAGAAAGGTAGAGGCAAACCTAAAAAGACTGGGTTAGAAAATATTAGGAATGACCTTTTTTTATTAGATTTAAATGAGAAGTTAACTTTTAATAGGTCACAATGGAGTAAAAGAATTCATGTAGCCGACCCCACGTGGTGGGATAAAGGCTTGATATTGTTGTTGTTGTTGTACAGTTAATGGACCGTGTATTACCTAGGTCTAGCCTGCCTTATTCAGACATTGGATTATAACACGAGCTTGTTCTCTTGATTTGTGAGATATCATCATCATTTTAATGACTTCAGAGGTTTCATGGTTGGATTATGATTGTTCTAGCTGGTAGGGTGGAATAACTTGCCAAAAGTGGTTTCTAAGGCCCATGACAAGTTTGGATGGTCAGATTGATCCTAGGATAAAAATCCTAGTAATTTACTTTGCATTGATCCCAATTCTGATGGTTATAATGATAGTTAGATGGTTGATATAAAAGCATGGGAAACGAGTCTTCATAATGAGGGTATGATGTTAAGGACTCAGATTTGACTAAGGTTTTTACAATTATGCTAATTTTGCTTTACCCATTCAAATTCAATGATCTAAGACTCATGCTCTGTAGCATTACACTTATTATACTTAAAGTATTAGCAACTTTGGTGTTTTTACCAAATTTGTGTTTGTGGATGTCACTCTCGAAGCAACTAAACCTATTTAGCATGTCATGAACTAAATTTCTTTTGGACATGCAAATATGTATGAGATTCTTGATTCGAATAGAGGACATACTCCTATAAAAGAAGTTAATGATGCCAATATTGCTGAGCTTAAGCTACAATATATGGTTAAATGTTTTGCATGTGAATGCTATTATATGTACCTCATCCTTGAGAATGCTCAAATGTTGACTTGAGAGGTGTCACAAAGCACCTCAAACACCTCATTGAAATTAAGCAATTTCAACATCGACAGACGCATTGATTTTGGATTTTTTTTTTCATGTTGCCTTTTTTTTTTTATCAAAATTTAATCTTCTTGAAGCACTACTTGATTGGAACAATGATGGTACTAGGTCCATGGATAAATCTTGAATAAAAAGTGGTTTATTCATAAAAAACTAGAGTCATTGTATATTGTGGTTGGCACAGGCCTATCTTTAAAAGCTTTTATTTTATTTTTTCAGGGTTGGCATTGCTATCTTTCTTTGAAACAACAAAGCCAAGAGAAATTTTAAAAGAAATCATGACTGAGCACTTCTTTAAATGAATGTGTAGATTTTCTCAGTGAAGTGTCTTGACAAATTCTCGTTAAGTAATGTTGGTGGTAATTCCAATTATGTCTTCAACCAATGTGGCTAAATATGAAGAAGCCATTGAAGTCGAACACAAAGAATTTCCAAATGAATTGGTGTAATATGGATATCGTTTATCTGAAAGGCATTCCCAACCACTCTAAAGTTTATGCTTCATAATCACTCCCATAAAGGTTCTGGTAGCATTGGATTAGCTAAAAGGCACTACCAACCACTTATAAAGGCTATACCTTATTTTATAGTTCGTGTTCCCTTCATCTTTTTCTCTAATGTGAATTTGATGATATTCACTTTTAAAATTGATGTTAAGAAAATGATTGTTTTTGTCATCATTTTGAGCTTGCTGTCACCTTTAGGTATCATCGAGAACCTATACATTATAATAATCTTAGGGATGCCTTGACTATCTACGCACATACATCAAGTGCCATCTTTTTTAGGGTAAGAAGTATCGGGACAACTCAAGGAGATGAGCTCTCATGTATGAAGCCTTTAGTTAATATGTCTTTGACTTGTCGCTTGAGTTTAGCATGTTCTCTCGAACTATAATCCTATAATGAAGTGGATTGAGGAGTGTGGGTACGTCTGATAGTTCCTTTGGTTGGATGTCCTGAAACTCAGTCATAATGTAACTAATCGAAGTGGAAAGAGACTTTACCTTGTCTTAAGGTTGTTAATATAGCCAAAGCTTAAATAATGCTACCACTTATCTCATGCTCAAAGTCACATCGACTAACGACGAGGGAATTCTTTTTCTCTATAGGAGCAACGGCATTCCTTGGCTGCTAAGGTCTAACTTCTTTGGTCTCAGCAAAATTTAAGACAATCTTTTTACCCTCAAACTTAACGACATGCATTAGAATGTAAACTGGGTGACAACCAAATCCTCAAGCTGGGTCTTCCTAATTGTACACAATTTTCTTTGGCAGACACCAAATCTTGCTAGAATGGTTGACTAACTAAACGGGAACAAGATAGCATTGAGTGATTGAAATAGAACTTTTGTCAACCCAAGCCACTTTGGAAGGTGGAGTGGCTCTGAAGTGAGCTTTATCCTATGGCTAACCCATATTTAGTAATGACATTTATGCAAATATCACTGTTAATGATAAGCTTTCATGATTATTACCACTCTTAAAATAGATGTAGAATCTGGCATTATGTTTCAAATTCATATAGCTAATACACATCTTATTATAGTAAGGTATTACTAGTTTCATCACATGGGTCAACCTCCACTTGTAATCCCCAAATCTTCTAGATAATTCGTATCTTTTGAGTTTGAGGAGACTCTTGTTGGGACATGTAAGCACATAGTGGTTAGTTTTTCCACAAGTAAAGCGATTAAGGCAATTTGCCTAGGAGCGACAATGTTTTCTTTTGGATAAATGTATTGTGAGACTTCTTGGATAAGTGTACTGTTCAAACCAGTTTGACCCGACTAGAAGCTACGTAATTAGTTTAATTTCTGTATTTGAACTCTCTTACATGTGTCTAAGAATGATCTGTGTGCAAGAAAAAGGTCTGTATGTGTTTAGAAGCGGTTTCCAGGGACTTAAATGCATGTTTGTGAAATATGAAAATTTTTTCTCTAGGCCACCTCGGCGTTGGGTTTGGCAGCGCTCCGGCTGATATGCTCTCGGGAAAATTGGAAATTAATTCAATGCTGTGAATTCCAATTTTTATATTAAAAATATCCAAATCCATTAGTGTACCCAATCTGTTCAGTTTGAACATCCGCTTAGACAGAGAGGATTTTCTAGTGAGAGAAACTCCATTTTGTGTTGCTTCGGGTTGTTTTTAGTTGTTAGTTTAGTAGGAAAAGTTATTCGGATCATAGTTGGTTACATTTTACCTATTTCAGTTTTTAATAATTCAGAGTTTTTGAATTTTTTTTTTATCGAATTTATAAATTGGTTTTATAAGCAGTTTTATCGAATTATGGTAACTTTCATCTATGTAACTTTTGATTTGTTGTTGGCATGACTATTTTGATCATTTTGAGTGTTTATTCAAGATTTTCCACCATGTGATTTTGAAAAACAGCGATTTTTATCAATTTAGAAATTCATTTTGACACATAAAAATAGTTTTTTTGTTCAGTTAAAACTTCATAATGTTATTATACACAATATTTGAATGCAAGGTTTAAAATTGATCAATCATGTATTGAGGCGTTTTTCTTTTGTGCGGTGAGACATAAGCCTCAAGGTGTTTTGAGGCGTAAGCCTCAAGGTGTTTTGAGGCGTAAGCCTCAAAATAAAAAAATTGCATAAAGTCAAAATGATAAATTTTTTATATACTAATGAATAATCTAATATTCAAATAATATAAAACATAAAAAAATAAAAGATATGAAGTGGTAACTAAGAAGTTGTTTGAAATTAAAGTGAAATCCAAATATCACAATAATAAAACAACAAAATATGATTCAACTCAAAATTCTATCTTTTCCAAATCACAATATCTTGTTCATTAACATGTAATTCAAAAAATAAATAGCAATAACATAAGAACTTAGAAGCTATAAGCATTGTCATCACTAAGAGGGTCTTCATTTGAATCATCGTTATAACGAACTGCTTTCCACTTCCTCATCTCCTATGAAGTCCAGTATCTCCCAATCAACTCCTTCCTTAATATCAATTACCTTTCTCTTCCCTAATTATTTTTGAATAATATCAAATGAGTAATACATTAATAAAAGTAAATGTGGGCTCCAAAAATTTGGTCACGGCCTCCCCACCGAGTCTATTTGCTTTTTCTTTTCGGCGAGGGAGTTGTAACGGAATTTAGTTCCGGGGTAAATTTTGTAATGCAGATGGGTTTGTAGATAAGACACTACCTAGAGATTTCACCCTCATTTTGCGAGGACTTTATGATCTGAGTTTTGGTTTCCTATAAGCGCAAACCCCTATAGTTAATTATCCCTCTCGATAACGAGCGAGAGCTTTCGATTAAGGCTAGTCGTTAATCAAATACATAGAGAATACGTGTTATCTGGCATATAGTAGCAGCATGGGTTTGGATTTAGAAAGTTTGGATGTTTGAAAATTTGTGCTGAAATATTTGGGAAGTTTGATATTTAAAATTTGAAAATTTCACCATCTTGCACTTAAAGCGGATGGTGGGGGAATGGATGATGGACCCAATCACGATCCCATGGTTCCGTCGTCCCGGGCCATCGTGGTCCCTGGTCTACTTAATTAGAGATAGTAGTGGATGTGCCCACTTGATCTGCTTCGCCCCTCAAGACATCCACACTTAGATCCTCTAGTTGTAAGTCTGATAATGGCAAATCTGTCTCATCATCTATGAACCACTCATTATCAGATGACACATCATCACACACCAATGGGTCCTCATCATCCTTTAACCCCTTATTCCTCAACCTCCTATCTCTTAACCTCTTGTTGTGCATAATATATACAAGGGAGTTCATTCTGAGTGTTGATAGGCGATTTCTTCTCTTTGTTTGCACTTGACTATATATACTCCAGTTTTGCTCACATCCAGAAGAAGAACAAGTGAGGCCCAACACTCTTACAGCAAAATCTGTAACTCACGGGTGGAATCACCAAATTGGGTCCATAGGACCCCGTGCACCTCTATTATGTTTAGTGGAGGAAGACCCCTTTCCACTCTCGCTCCCGAAATAAGCACCATTTCGACCCTTTCATCAAATTGCTCATGTTGTAAGTGTTTTGCCGTGGTAGTTTTCTTCATGTTAGCAATTATTTCATCCTTCACATTGTCCGGCACTTTTGCACACGGTGCTACGTTCTTATGAGAGTATGATAAGTGTTCCTTCATGCGGGTTACCCCGCCCTTCACCACTCACAAAAATTGCATTTTAAATAGACATACGTCTTCTCGCCCCCCCTACGTCAACTTACACACTATATTTCTAAGAAGAGTCACGCCACAATGATGCATTCGCCTTTTCTTTGCCTCTAACCATGTCTCCTAAAGCAAAAATCCAAAAACACACAAATAATCAAAAAAACATAAACCCTAGATTTTCTTATACTTGAAAAATCTAACCCTAAACTAAAAAAAAAACACCTAAAATCGAATGTGGAGTACTCCTAGAGTGCGGACGGACACTTCAACTTCGCCGGAGAGAGGCGGCGCCGGCGGGAGAAGCGGCGGGAAGGGAAGCCGACAGGTGCGGCCCGTGCGGGAGCTCTCTGTTTCACGAACACAAGCCCGCGGGAAGGAAATTTTCGGGAGAATTGGAGCCGTGCGGGATTAAGGAGGAAAAATTCTTCATTTTAAGTGGGTAGGCCCGTTCCTATGAGGCGTACGCCTCTGCCAGAATTGCGCAATTGCGCCTCTGAGGCGCGCCTCAGTCCAAGTGAGGCGTACGCCTCTGCCAGGGGTGGAATTGCGTAAGCCTCGAGGCGGTTTTGGGACAAATTCTGCTCTTATTGCGCAATTTTAAACAAAGCATTGATGTTGGTTATGAGGATTTTGCAATATCCTTTTTATAAGAGCTCATGGGTGTTTGTATCTGTCGCATCTTAGTCACATTTGTTTACAAGGATCAATGTAATTTATCCGACATTGAGTCACTATTGGCCATACAAATATTCTTGTAGCTTGAGTTCTCTCGTATATGATTCAAGCTTTGTTCTTCGCATATGCTTGATTCCAAGTTCAGTTTCATTTAGACTTGAATTCAAACTCAGTATGAGTCTTCTACATTCATTCAAGTTTTCTACTGTCATAATGAGTTCATCTGGATTTCAATCTAATGCTTGCAAATCCAAATTTCACTTGACATTGTACAGTTTAAGTTCAAGTGCATAAGTTCTTGTTGTCTACATCTTATCCCAGTTTGAGTTCAGAGCACATGCTCAGTTGCTTGTTCAAAGTCTTCTGAAGTTTTTGCAAGTTCAATTTCATGTTCACTTGGTATGAATTTGGTTCCAGTTTAATTTTATTTTATTTGGGATTGAGCCTTTATTAATCGTTTAGATTTTATTCGAGTTCAGGTCCTCAAGTCCACTGTTCATTCTCATTTGAGTCCAAATCCTTATTCTTTTTGAGTTTAAATCCTTATTCTTTTGAGTTCAAATCAGGCCCGAGTGCAGTAACATATTCACTCAAAATTTTGGCAGCCTCCTGGCGTCTCTCCTCTTTAGGGGAAAACTACGAGAAAATGGGCCTTCCCACCACGTGCTATAAAGACGTGTATGGTAGGTGTCCTCGGACGAGGACACCACGGCCACGATCTTCTTTCCCACCACGAGCAATAAAGGCGTGTATGGGGTCTTCGGTACCTGTTTGAAAATGCAGTTTGCTTTCCCTCCGCTCTGAGGTACTTATGAGTGATCCCGCCTCGCCGTAGGTGCCGCACCAGGGTCTCATCCCACCATGCGCAATAAAGGCGTGTATAGGCGATTTTTCGGTGCGCAATAATATTGAAGTAGGGCTTTAAGTGATTACGCGCCTCGTCGTAGGCGTCGGACCGGGGTCCCATCCCACCGCGCGCAATAAAGACGTGTATAGGCGGTTTTTCGGTCCGCCGCAAACAACGAAAACTAGCTCTTAGAGTTTTAGGGTTAAAGGGATTATACATGCGTAGGGTCGGCATGTGGATCGAGGCTCGTGGAAATGAGAAAGGCACATTTTTTTTCTCCTTTTTTATTTAATTATAATTAATATAATTAAATATTATTAATTAAAGTATTATTTTTAATTTATTATAATTAATTAAGATAATTAATTAAAATTTGGAGCGACGGAAGGGAGAAAGGATCTTCACAACGAGCGATCTCCGATAGTTGCTTCCGATCAAAATAACACAACTTTCGATCCAATAAAAAGGGAAGGTCGGCGGGGAGTAAAGTCAAACAGCCACGAAGAGCCGGAGAAGCCGGCAGATTCATGGGATTATGCCGGAATAGCGCACTGGAGGAAGAGGGTTGTCTTTCCTGCGAGTCGGCTTCCGTCGTCGGCTCCGATCAAACTTTTGTAGCTTCCGATTCGACCTAAAGGGGACATCGTCGGAGCCTAGTCGAACAACACGAAGGATTTGAAGAAGAGATGCAAGGGAGAAAGTTATCTTCAGAGCGAACGAGCACCTGTTGTTGCTCCCGATCAAATGTCGTAACTTCCGCTCGACTGGAAGGGAAAGTCATCGCTGGAGCGAGGTCGAGTAGCCGTGAGAGGGAGCGAGAGCGAGAGAGAGAGGCCGAAGGCCTCTTCTCTTCAGCTACTTAACGACGCGAAGTCGTGCAACGAAGCGACGTCGGAATGGTCTTGACATGTGAACGACATACAAGCGTGATCCTGGGCGACGTGCGCTGCTCAGGTACGTTGATTTTGCTATTTTTTTTGTTTTCCACGGCATATGGGTCAACAATAAAGTATATGAAAACTATGTTATTTATATACATTTTTTTATTTGTTCTTGAATTGTGGTGGATGTATATGTTTTATGACCATCAAATAAATCAATATTTAAATCTTCCTCTCATAAATTAGATGATATCACCTCCACTTCATCATCTATGAACCACTCATCATTAGATGTCATATCCTGTAAAACCGAAAACTATCGTTCGAATGCGTTACATGCATTTCAATGCGCCGCGACAAATTTAGGCAAAATTTCAAGTTGTTGGAATATGACGAAATAAATTTTATTAAATTCCATGCGAAATTTCGATCGAAATGGTATAAAGAACATATACCAAATTTCGCTTGGTTTGAGAATTAAAAATCGTCAAAGAAGTTTAAGTAAACTTTTATCCTTTCTTCCATTTTTACCCCTCATGAGATAAAAGAGAAGGGAATGATGGGCTCATGCGTAATTGATTCTTTAATTTTCCCTTAACTCCCTCATTTCACATAGGGATTGAATGAATCGGTCCCTTGCTCTTTTGTTTCGGCCGAACGAAGGAGGGCGGGCGACATAGAGGAGGTAGCGGCGGAAGCTTGCATTTTCCGGTGGCCGGCAGCGGTTTCTGACAGGATTTTGGAAGAAAGTGAAAGGGAAGGCTTAGGAAAGAAGAAAGGTGAGTTCCTTATGCAAGAAACTTCCCTCTTTCATGAGATTTTTCTTGGAGAAATTTCTTAGGATTTTGATTTTGTTGGAGTTTTCTTCAGAAAAATGTTAGGGCTTGATTATGACTATGTTTCTAAGGCATAAAAAGTTTGCTTATGGAAAACTTAGGTTCCAATATTTGGGTTTCTTTTAAATATGAGATTTTGTTTAAGAATGATGTTAGGAAGGATGTAAAAACATAATTACATTGAAATTTAAAGTTTTTCTTAAGAAATTTTGGAGTTTTAAATTAGGGTTTTTCCTAATTTTGCATTTCTAAGCTTGCATGTTCACTAAACTTATTCCTAAGGGTTATGGGAGATCTCTAATTAAAGAGAAATTGGACTTTTTGAGAAAAAATATTTTTCCTAATTTTTTTATGTATTAATCCAAAAATTTCATTTAAATTCTATGTATGTAAAGGAAGTGATGTGATAATATAAGTTCATAATAAAGTAATTACCAATTAGGATCGATTTATGATTTAATTAAGATGTATGTTATATGTGATGAACATGCTTATGTGGTTAACTAAATGTTTTAGGATATGGATAGTGAATGTGTATTAATGAGCTTAAGGGGAGTGATTAGATATGACTTGAGAAGGGTTAATGAGGTATAGTGAATTGAATTGACATAAGAGGTTTATATTGTAATTTTTCTCTTAGGTTTTGGAAAGAGGAATTAAGGAGAGGTTTGTGAAGTGAAGACTTTCAAAGGGTAATTGAGGTAGGAATCTCTTATTCTACATATTCATGTTCCTTTATGATTTTATTGTTCATTTATGTTTTATATTTTTAGTTGATTTGATACATAGCAAATGTATATCTTTAGTTGATTTGATACATAGCAAATGCATAGTTGATGTTTAAAATTTTAAGCATTTTATAAAAATTTATTTCATGCACTTACTTCATGATCAAGGCATATGGTTGTTATGAAAATGCTACATTTCATACCTATGTTTCTATAGAAAGCTTATGTAAATGATTGTGCATGTTGAAGGCGGAATACCAAATATGGTGTGAAAGCACAAATATGGCTCTTATGAGCAATACAGCCTTTGGGGCAAAAGAGGAAAGGAAATGAATGACCAAAAAGATGTTTGTGTACCTGATCAGTACACTCCAGGTACTCCGGTACGGTTGTATAAGATAAAACATGAGCATAGTTGATGTTTAAAATTTTAATCATTTTATAGAAGTTTATTTCATGCACTTGCTTCATGATCAAGGCATATGGTTGTTATGAAAATGCTACATTTCATACCTATGTTTCTATGGAAAGCTTATGTAAATGATTGTGCATGTTGAAGGCGGAATACCAAATATGGTGTGAAAGCACAAATATGGCTCTTATGAGCAATACAGCCTTTGGGGCAAAAGAGGAAAGGAAATGAATGACCAAAAAGATGTTTGTGTACCTGATCAGTACACTCCAGGTACTCCGGTACGGTTGTATAAGATAAAACATGAGTAAATATATGACATACATAAGCTATGACATCCATAAGACACATGACATACATAAGACATATGATATACATAAGGCATCTGACATTCATAAGACATAAGAACTATCATGTGTAGCAAAACAATCAAGGCATTTCACCTCTAGCATATATGTAAATTTTCATTTTAAAAGGCATGTGAAAATATTATGATTAGAGTTTTCCTATTGAGCATTAGCTCACTCCCTCGTGTTGGGATACTTTTCAGGAGAACCAGCTGCAAAGAATGGATGACCACCTTTGGTTCACCTACAATCGTAGACCGGCTGACAGATTCTTTTTATGTTTTTTTTCTTAGTTGTAGTTTACACCTTTTTAGGTGGTTTGGCATGAATGTTAAGTTTTGTAACCACCTTTATATATGTGAATCCCTCTTGAAGTGATATGACATAATATGAAATATTTTGTATATTTGGAAAATTTTTAGAGGCGCTTTTAGTTTCTTGTGAAGTCTTTTAGATTAATTCAATGCATGTTTTAAGAAAAGTTTATGTTCTGAATGTTCGATTTCCGTTCCCGCCTCATCTAGACATATCCACACAAATCAAAGGATCTTCGTCATCTTTTAATCTTTTTTTCTTCAAGTTTCTGTCTCTGAGTCTCCTATTGTACAAAATATACATTAATAAATTCATCCTCAATGTTGACAAATGATTTCTCCTCTTTGTATATACTTGGTTGTTGGTGCTCTAATTTCGTTCACATCCAGATGAAAAACATGTTAATCCCAAAACTTTCATAGCAAAATGTTACAATTATGGAGTGCCATCACCAAACTGAATCCACCACTTAAATAAGATTTATATAAATGAGTATAGTTAATACTCAAAGAATAACTTTTAAATAAATGAGTAAAAAACAAATAAAAATGAAATTGCCTAGAGATTATTTCGAAATAGTGTCCTTTGTCTATTGTAATCCAAAAGAAACAAATTGTTTGTCAGTATTTGATTTTTCAATTGCATCACTTATCAGTCGATCCATGCAATGATACAATCCTAACTTTATCTCATGATTTGTTAACTTATTCTCTGAATGCAAGTGTCGGTGAAGTTGTAGCTCCCACCATTCATCAATAATATTCTAAATTTTTCTATAGCTTCCATCTTTGCCCCTTAAGTTGCAGGAAATCATTTCTTTGGATTCATCTATAGCATTATAGATTAACCCCATAACAGGCTTCTTCTTTGCATCCATAATCCTTAAAACTTGTACTAATGGTCTAGCGGTTGTGATGGTGTATAAGAGGCTTTGCCAAAATCTGTCATTTAAAACAATCTTTCTAACCTCTTTCTCCTCAGCTTTTTTTGCCCATGCACAACTCAAGCACTGTGTGGATGTAAACATAGACTCCAAAGGTTGTCTAGCATCCAACATATTCTGTAATGTCAAGTAAGCGGTGACAAATCTTGTTGTTGGTGGCCTTAGAATTTCTTTCTTCGAAAATTTTCTCATAAGAGTCAAAACCCAAGAATTTTTGTTAATAAACTTAATTATCTTCTTTGTTTTGGTAAGTGCATTCTTATGTTAAGGCATCTCCCAAAGTTTTTCAAAAAATGAGATCTATGTAATGTGCAGCATATGGAGTCCAATATAAATGTTTCCTCTTCTCTATAAGTTTTTTTGCTGCAGCCTTGTAAGCACTAGCATTATCTATTACCACTTGTACTTCTAAATGTTTTCCAACCTCCTCAACAATGTTGTCTCATAATCCAAAGATGTACTCAAAATCTTTTACCTGATCAGATGCTTTAGTTGACATCAAAAATACAGTATCGTAAGGATTATTAATCAGAATATTTATTAAACTTTTATTCTTCATATCTTACTAACCATCTAACATAATAGTTATACCTGTTTGGCCCCAAGTTTCCTTAATTTCTTCAATGCTTTTCTCATTATTGTCCAACTCCTTCAAAATCCAGTTTCTCAAATCATACATGGTTGGAGGTTTGAACCCTCTCTCATATGCTCCAATTGACCAAATCATGTTTTAATAAGCAATTGATATTGCCATATTAAATGGTATTGCATTTTCATAATAAAATCTGCCTATATCCTTACATACTCTTTTTTGTGCCTCCCTAGCGTTCTCTGGGCCATCCTTTGTGTACTAGGAGGCCTATCTTCTGATGTTTGCACCATGTAATGATGTATGGGACCTCTTGAACCCCTATAAGATATGCGTTGCAATGAAGAAGATGAGTCCCTACCGCTACGCTCAATCCCATAGTAGGAGCCAACATCAACTCTATCCTCGAATTGCTTCTGTGCAAGATGCTTTGATATTACAAACTTGTTCATGTATGCTTTGATCTCCTCTCTAGCTGTGTCAGACACTTTAGCACATGGTGCAACATTCTTGTGTGATCCAAATAGATGATCTTTCATTCTAGTCACATGACCTTTCATAACTTTTTCACAATAATAACATTTCAAATATATGTATGACTTATCACCACCCCCCACTTCAACTTTTGTGCTATGTTTCCATGTTGGATCCTTCCTATGACCATCCACAGTTTTATCTTTATTTCTATCCATCCTCTACAATAATCTGCAATGAAAAAATGCATGCTTAATTTGATTGGGCTATCAATTAACATAGTTTTCCTTTTCAGGTATTTGGAAGACATTGTAGTCCTATTCATAGCATATTGAGCTACACTGAATGCCACTCAAAAAGGGAAAAGATATGCAATAAGAAGTTGATGCATAAAAAAATTTTGTTTGAAAAAGAGGAATGGATATATATTATTTGTTGACAATTTCACATTATGATTTTGTTTAAAGTTGCATGAGCTTTGAAGTTGTAGTGATTGAGATTTGAGTTTTAAGTTTAAAATTATCATATTACAATTTTCATTATTTTTCAAAGTGTATCTATATTTCAAAATGAAATTTTGTAAAAACTAGTAAAAATAAGAATTGTTTAAATTTACATTTTTTTACAGAATTTGAAATAAATTAGATATGCTTGGTTCAATTTCATATTAAGGAATAGACTTAATTCATATTGAAAATTTCAATATCATCTCAAGCCAAATTTTGATTTCATATTCATATTTTATACCTAGGTTAAGTATGGAAATATGGATTCAATTTCATGAGCATGATTTGTTATAAGAGCATATGATTTGTTATAAGAGCATATTCGAATTAAGTATCATCAAATAATTGTTTTAAATCTTATTAAATTGCATTTCTTTTTAACCTATTATTATATCCTACTTCCATTAGTCATGATGGTTTAATCATATGCTATCAAATTGATGCAAAATACCTAAAGGGTCTAGGATTTCTTGAGGCAAATGAACTGTGAATCACAAACTAAAGAACTGTAAATATAGAAAAATTTGCTTAGACGAAACATAGAAATAGGAAAAGTTTACCCATTGATTAAACTGAAGAAATAAACAAGAAATTGATAACACAAAAAATAAAGAATAATATGATATTTTTTCCGCTAGCCAAAATCCTAACTGTAATAAATTTTATCTAAGTCAAGAATTTTGGATACCAACGAACTGAGCGAAGAGGCCGAATGCAGCCGAAGTCCACGTTTGAAGAAGAAGGCCGACTCCACCTGCAAACATTCGAATAAGGCGACGAAGTTTTAGAACGTCATCAAATAAAGCAAGGAAGCTTTTGAAGAATGTTCAAAGCTCTACCTGTCGTGCAACGAAGTCGAAGAGGCGGAATGCATGCAAGGAAGTCGAAGGGAACGTTCGAAAGGCCGACTCCACGTGCGAACGTTCGAAGAAGGCAACGAAGAATGTCATCGAGTAAGGAAACAAAGCTTTTGGCGAATGCCCGAAGTTCTAGGCGAAGTCGAAGAGGTCGATTCCAACCGAAGTCAAAGGCATGAACGCAGAAGTCGAAGAGAAAGAATGAATGGAATGAATAAAGCCTCGATATTAGGTTTAGGTTTTAAATATAAGGCTTTGTTTAAGGCACGCCTCTGTTGGTTTGAAGTGTATGCCTCACGGAAAACCGCCGAAGCTTTCATCTCTTCATGTTATTGGGTAGAATTGCGCTGAGGCGCGCCTCTTGTTGCGCAATTTTAAACCATGTTTGAATGTGATAAAATTAAAAAAAAAAACTTAGTTTTGGCACATGTAAAATGCCGAGTGCGAAATTATTTATCAACTGTTAGGACAATTTTGTAGAATTATATAATAATATTGTAATTGCTTCAAATAGTGTGGAGCACTTTATTTTCGGTATTTATAATTGAAATATTTGAAATAGTGGCGAGAAGATTTTCTGTTTTTTGTTGTGTTGGGAATTAGCAATATACTACAATCCTTGATGAAGGTTGGTTAATTCATTTGGTAGTTGGCCATGAAAGTTTTAAAAGGAGATGTTTTGATTTAAGGTCTGTTTCATCTCATCCCATATGCTGATGGGTTAATGTACTCATCTAAAGTTTTTCCACTCGAGATGGCCCAATATATCTTGGCATCGCTTACAAGTTTTAACGAACAAATCTGAGTTGATACTTTTAGATATGTTCATTTAGTTAAAATACTGGTCCACCCCGGTGAGTCATTCTAAGAAGACTTTTGGATAAAGTTAACTCCCAATACCTGTTGTATTGATTTTAACCTGATGAGTAATATAATCTTCTAGGCATAGATGCAGGATGATCTATTGGTAATCCACAACATATGGTAGCTCGTTCTACAGGATAGTCACCATCATGACTCCCTAAAATTCTCCCAATATCTTGAGGTGGATAATAGGGTTATCTCATCCATCTTAAGATAGTCATATTTATCTGTGGAGATGGGGGAATAGGATTAAGATGTTGAAAGGGGCTAATAAGAAGTTTGTTTGGATTTGTAAGTGGGTCATATCACTATCCTCAAGAGGGATCCTTGCATCTATTGTTCTGGCCTTGGTGCTGATGGTCACTATGGGCTGTTCTTCAAGAAAAATGAGTTCTAAAGTTTTTCGGTGCAGATTTTTGTGTCAGTGCTTCTGTTTTTGCAAAGATGGTACTAATGTGCTGAGAATTTTAAAGGTTTTCTGAGGAAAAATTATAGGGGACTATAAGCTGATGAAAATTGACTTCTCAATGCAAGATTTCAATGTAAAAATCTTAAGTTATGCCCAAATTTTAGAAAGGAAAAAAATATAGGAATAAGAAATTGTATATGACTCTATTTTTGTACTAATTGAGTTTGAGTTTGGATTAACTTGAAAAATTTTTAATGTGATTAAGAAGATAATCAATAGGGTCCCAAAAATACATATCATTTTGAGCCAAATAAGACAATGCAAATTCAATTTGATGCCTTGTTGAATCTATAAATGCTGTACAGTTAGCAACCAACCAAACAAGTGCACCATCCTCAATAAAAATAGACATTCCTTTCCAGTGTTGTGTGGAGTATGACAAATTATTCATTAGTAACCAGTCAAAAAATGAAGTTGATTTATAGTTCAAAATCATTTAAATGCTAACATTGTGTTGTGACAAAAAATAGGCTATATTGCCAAGAGTTTTTTAAGACCTATGATGTTTGAATAATGTGCTACACTTCATAGAACACTGGAAATGAAAGTCTCTTCTAATTGAGGATTGTACACTTGGATGGCTGGTTACTAATTATACAATATTTGTTGATTTAGTAAGACATCACATTGAACTTGCTTTGTGTCATTTGGCTTAAAATGGTATGTCATTTTGGGTCCTTATTGATTTTCTTCTTAATAGTGAAAATTAATCTTGCTATTTGGAATGAAAAGTGTTTCTTATCTACTCCGTTACACATCATTAGTTCAGAATTGTTGCATGTTTCTTATCTACCAGTAAGGATTTATTTGTATGTTATTGTGACCTTTTCCTAAAATATATCTTTCTTCTCTATATATTGGAATGGAAAATCACATTCTTTTGGGGTGCTAATTTATTGTAGGAAATGAATGTGAGTATAAAACCACATATCATATTTCACTCTTTAAATATAGAAAGCTTTTTTATTTCTTATGTTAACACTCTACTCAAGTTATAACATTCATATAATTATATAATAAGATTGTGTATATAAACTCCTTTCCTAACCATACATTATTGAGAATTTCATGCTCTATTACAAACTTTTTAAATTTATTGGAGAAGAATATTGATTTTGGATTCCAATATATAGAAAAGAAAGATATAATTCAATAATATCACAGTAAAATACAAGTAGTTTCTTGTTGGAATGTGCAACAATACAAAATTAATAATAAGTGGAGTAGACAAGAAACCCTTGTCATCCCAAACAGCAAAAATAATTTTCACGGTTAAGAAGATAATCAAAAATAATTTTCACGGTTAAAAATAATCCTTCGCGTTCGAATCGTGTTTTCCCGTGATTTTTCTCAGCAGGTGGTGCGGCCGCCGGATGATCATTGGCATTCTCTGCTGATGTCATGGCTGCTCTGCGACCTCCAGCTTCTTTACGAACTGGTGGTAGAGGCGTTAATGGGGTGGTAATCAGAGAAGGGATGAGACCTCCGTCTCGTCAACCTGTGGTTGAAGGCAAGGGAAAGAAAGCGATTGTGGATGATGGAGCGGATACGAGGAATGTGGAGTTTTTGATGCCAGGTACACATAATCTTGCTTCTATGAAATCGGGTGATGAATTCTTGAAGGTTTGTAAATTTTCTGAAACTTCTGAGATGAATGAGGATTGGTGTGGGGATTATGATTTGAAAATTGTGAATGGTCAAGAATGGGCTATTACTCTTGATCTTGTTAAAAATCCTGGAATGGATTCGATAATTGACGGAATTGTGATGAAGGATATCAATAAACAAGAAAGTATGGATGAGGTTGTTAAAGCCTGGACAAAGCCGAAGCACATTAAGATCGATTTGAATAGGGAGCAAGTTGAATTATCGGAAGATGGGGTTGCTGTTAAGTTGAATACGGAGATGGAAGAGAAAAATAAACATGTTATGAGACATTCTGTTGTGATTAAAGTTTTGGGTAATAATGTGCCATTCCCAGTGTGTAGTATGGACTGAGGAAACAGTGGAGCAAGTATGGCGGATTCCATCTAACGTCAATTGGCATGAACTGGATCCTCTGTTCGTTCAGTACGAAGGAGGCCGTGGAGGAAATTCTCAACGGTGGACCGTGGTTTGTTGGTGGCGACATTGTCGGAATGGATCGGTGGACTTCTGCATTTGATCCTTACTCCTTCAAGGGGATCTCCGCTCCCATCTGGATCAGATTCCCTTGTTTACCGCTATACTGCTGGGACGAAGATAACATAGCGAGAATAGCATCTCGATTTGGTACGCCGATGTATATAGATGGGAATACCTTTCGATGGGGGAAGCGGGAATGTTGATTGTATAAAAATATATATAAAAAAAATCTTTTTAGAACAACCGACATACCTCCACGCCGGCCCCATCTCGCCAAAACGACGTATCTCTTCGCAGACTAGCCGGTTACTTCACGATAAAAGGGAGAAGTAGAGATAAAAAAAAAAACTGAACTTTCGCTCGCTCGCTTCGCTGCTTCGACTGCGTCGTTGTTGTTCGACTGCGTCGTTGCTGTTCGACTTCGTTGCTCCGTAGAACGTGTCTAGGGCTCGCCCTTCATCTCCTCTTTTCGTCGTTGCTGTTCGGCTCCATTGCTTCATAGGAGGCTGAGAGATTGCACGCGTCGCTTCTTCAACTCCCCGTGGCTGTCCGACTTCGGCTCCCTCGTCACTGTTCGACTTCGTTCCTTCGCTGGAGAGGGAAAGGTTGCACGCGTCGCCTCTTCCGCTCCTTCATCGCTGTCCGACTTCCTTGCTTCGCGGGAGGAATAAAGATTGCACGACTTACTTCTTCGGCTCCTTGCTGTTCGGCTCCGTTGCTTTGCTAAAGGTGCAGAGATTGCACCGTCACTTCTTCAGCTCCTCCTCTACCCGATCCCTGCTCCCTCTCTCCCTTTATTATACTGTATATTATATAATATATAACATGATAATATAATGTTATATATTATATTGTTATATTAAAAATAATATAATATTATATGTATTATATAAAAAAAAAGAAAGGGAAAGAATTAAAAAAATGGAAATCTAAATAAATGTTGAAACCCCGGCCGTCGCACCTTAGGTCCGACCGGGATGGTTCCAAAATGAAGACCTCATGTCGTCGATCTTAGATCCGACCGAGATGATTTCAAAGTGAAGAACTCGCGTCGTTGATCTTAGATCCGGCCGAGATGGTTTTAAAATACAAGACCTCGTACCATCGATTTTAAATCCGGTCGAGAAGAATTTAAATTGAAGACCTCGTGTCATCGACCTTAGGTCCGACCGAGGTGGTTTTAAATTCAAGGCCTCGTGTCGTCGACCTTAGGTCCGACCGGGAAGAAAATATCGGCAAATGCCGTCCCGATTTCTCCCTCGGTGGGGAGGTGACGCCGGGAGGCTATTGAAAATTTCTTGAAAATTCTGAACTTAATGAATTTTTGAAAAAATGCAGATCTCTAAAAAAAAAAATTTAATTAGAGAACATTTAATTTACCGATTGTATTAAGAAGCTACTATGCGCTTATGCCAATGCCAATTCACCCTTTTAGAACTAACTTCTGCAAAGAAATTCAACTATAAAATAGTAGTTGAGAAAAAGAAAATTATATTTATAAAAAAAAAATTCTTTAACATTCCCTTATCTTTCTAAAATATTAAATAAATAAATATTACAAATTCCATCGCATCTTAGATAATTTAAACATTTACTAAGGTAGTGGGAATTGATATTTCTCTTTAGTGGGTTAGTCGATAATGGTGAATCAGATGCTATTTAGCAGATTATATTTTTTTAAGCTGGCAACAGAGGGAAACAAACTCGTTCTCAATTCTTCATTGATACATGTCATGCATAGAACAGATGCATGTCTTAATAGCATAAATTGATGACTTTGTTCATTGAGAAATTTTATCCAATCATCTTAAAGTATAATGACATGCCATCTTAAAGTATAATGACATGAATGTATTTATGAAAGTCATTATAATCCTGTTATGACTACAACTGATCATATCTAAAGGGACGGCATTGATTACATGCTATATCAAACTAGAGCTTCTTCCCCAAGCAACTATGTACTGAGCATATAGTATTGTATAGAATTGTTGGAAACATAAACTCACATTTTTATGGTCAAATTGTTTTGTAAATTTCATCTTTATAGACATGTATACAAAGCAATCAACCCTCAAAACAAACTCAACCTACAAATAACTCGAACTCAAGTCAAATTTAAACTTTTGGGCATCTTAGTCTATAGGATTAGGTTGTAAGACCCGCTTTCGGGCAACTTCTTACTGAAGTCGTAAGCCCCCAATGTTTTAGAAAAAATTACTAAATAAATTGTAATGAACCTAAAACCCAAATAATCTAATTCTCTATTTATCTTTGGCTTCCTTAGTGTATAGGACTTGGTTGTAAGACCAGATGCTAATTCAATATCAATTGGGTCGCTTAGCTTATAGTGCTACGTCCGTGAACCTCATTTAGGCAACTTCTAAGGAAGCACTAAGACTAATCCAATCCAATTCAAGCCGAAATTCCAAACCTCTGGGCATGCTATTCTATAGGATTAGGTGTAAGACTCTTCATTTGGGTCAACTTTTTATCTAGTGTTAGTCGTTATATTGTTTTCTTATTTGTTTATGGTAATATTGCTATATTTTTATAATTATGTATTATTTTGATCGCTAAACCCTTAATACTATTCATATTTATTATTTAAACCTATTTTGGGTTTCTCTTAGTTTGTCTTATTACGATTTAATGTTGTTTTTTTTTTTTTTTTTTTTGACTTCGCTTTTTTCATGTTGTACTTTTTTAATGGGATAGTCTCTTCGTTTATTTTAAGTCTATTCTCCATATATTAAATTTAAATTTCTCTTTGGTGTAATTCCTAGTCTATATGTTTTGTTTTGGTTTAAGACCCACACTTTAATACGGCCGCTTAGCTCAGGGCTAGGTCGTAAAGACTCAAACCGTTTAGCAACTTCTAAGGAGAGGCCATAAGACTATTCCAACCAAAATTCACCGGACTTCCTAAATTGGAGAGCCGTAAGCCCAAACTAAGCAAACTATTCGGCACCTCCCATAATTTGGAGCCGTAAGTCCAAACTAAACAAACTATCGGGCAACTCTAATTGAGCTTTTATTTTTTTTTTGTATAACTCTCTTATACTTATATATCATATTTAACTGGGCTTAATCTTTCTAATTTGGATTCGTATTAGTTCCCAATCTTATATATAATTTAATTCTGGCACTCCTAATTGGAGTCGTAAGCCTTAAACTAAACAAATTTAGTAGGCAACTTCTAAGGAAGTAATCAAGCCCTAAACCCAAATTGAATCAAAACTAAAAATTCACGATTTACCACTTCACGTCTACTCGAGATCCTTAGAGGATGTCAACCTGGATGCTAATGCAGATTCCTGGACACTCACGGTCAATGATTGTTAGTGTTGGTAGACTGAAATCTACGTATTAATATAAAAATAAAATTAAATCAATTATTTTTTTTTTTTTTTTTTTCTTTTTTTATACCCGGGACGATGGAACCATGGCATTCTTGATCGGGTTTACCTTCATCTTCCCCACAATGAGACTAAAAATATCTAAAATATATTCATCCTTAATCGAGAGTTCTTTCTTACGTGTTAAGAGGGGTAATTAACTATGAGTGCTTGCGCTCATAGGAAGTAGAAATCCTAGAATCTATAAACCCTGATACTACCCGCAGGGGAAATCTGGTTAATTTCAATCTGACTTAAGGGAAATGGAATCCTACAGCTGCAAAGTAGGATTCGTGCATTCGTGCCATTTTTCTTGAGCCAACAGATTTCTGGCGACTCCGCTGGGGAGTACTTCTCTCTCCATCTTTGGATGAAAATAGAACTTATAATTAGTCTATAATAATAAAACATCTAAAAATAAATATAAATGTTTATTCAATGCAGTTCTGTGTTTTTTTTTCAACACAATTCAGGTTGACTGTAATTCTTTCAAGTTCTGTTGATAAGTTAATGAGTATGACGCCTATGAACTCATTCATGATTTTGAAGTTGGGCGAGGAAGCAAGTGCTATTCCCTCAGGTCATTATGAATACAAGATATGCAGGAGCAATCATTCAATGCAGAATTATTTTTGACGTTATATAATTCCAGCAATTCCTTTCTGAGAACACTACTGAAGTACCAACTGTTAAAGGAGTTGCTAAAAAGTCTGCTACTAAAGCTCTTAGTGAAAAGGCTCCCAAGAGGGCCTCTGTGTTTTCAAGGCTCTTTATAACACATGTTGTTGCTCCGGTCATTCAAAAGAAAACTTCTGATTCAAAGCTGAAATCGGTTGTCATCAATTCAGCCATTCAGAGTGAAATTTCTGAAGAGTACAATGCTGAAATCTCACCTGCAAACACTAAGCTTTCTAAGAAGGATCGTCATAAATCCAATGCTGGTTTTTGAGCTAATGGTTAGGAGACACATTTCTCTATTGAAGAACCACTACCTCCGATTGAAGCTAATGTATCCACAAATAATGGCTTCAACCCATTGGAAGTGGGTGAAGATAAACAGTGCTAAAAGTGAAATCAAGAAGTATTTTTGAGAGACTGCTCGCCCGTAGCAGCAACTACCCAAGAAGGAAGAATCTGCCTCTTCCAAAATATACAAAATACTGAAGGCTGTTAAAGACAAAAATCTGCAACGAAGATTTAGAAAATATGTCATTGAAGTTATGTCCTCAAATGCAGTTCGACCTCAGAGCAACAAATTTTTAACAATACCTTATATAGAGGAGTTTAGACGTCCTCCATACTACTGAAAACCAAGAGAATTCTGTCCTAATATGGGTCGATACCCATATTACAGAAGAAAACAGTTGGGAGAGCCTTCTGATAATTTACATGCAAGAGATTATAACAAAGATATGATGTACGAAGACCCCAACACTAGTATCATAGATCTGCCCATTCAAAGGTACATTCTGATGCTGGTGCTGTGGGATAAGAGGAGTGTGTCGTTTGTAGTCAAGGATACTTCTTCTCAAGTGATTATGGGGGATCTCTTGGTTCCAAGCTTGGGTTCATGGAAGATTGCCACGGTGTATGAGAGTCGATGTTGCAAAGAAAGGGAGGATCTTTGGAGACAGCTTGAAGAGGGTATGAAGGATTCTAATCCTTCCATTATTGGTGGGGATTTCAACTATATTTTGAATAAAGAGGAGAAGAGAGGAGGTAAGAGGTTCTTATTTTCCAAATGACCGAGAGATATGAAACAATTTATGACAAACTCAGATTTTCATGATGTGAGAAGCATTTGACCAATGTTCACTTGGTGCAACAACAAAGAAGGAGCCTCTCGGATATGGGAAAGACTGGATAGATGTTTGGTGAACTCGGTTGCTCTTCAAAGAATTCCTTCAGCTCTTACTAGGCATCTAGCAAGAGTGGCATCGGATCATAGTCCAATTGCTTTTAAATTGGATGAGAGGATACGTCCCAAGATGAAGAATATTAAATTTGAGGATACTTGGAGGTCCTATCCAGCGGCTAGAAGCATTGTGTATCATTTTTGGAAGAAGAATGATTTTGGTGATAAAAGTGATATCCTTCAGAGGAAAACTAGTAGAACGTTGAAAGCATTGTTTTTTTGGAGCAAAAATAAGTGCAAAAATCTGAAGACACTCAAGGAAGATCTGAAAAAGGAAATTTTTGAACTCCAAAACAAAGAAGCTGTGGGTGTAGATTGGACTAATGAGGATCTTCTTTTGCTTAGAAGCAAAGTTCACGAGCTCAATGTGACTTTGAATCGGTTATCTACATAGTGGTATCAAAGGGCAAAATCTAGATGGCATGAAGAAGGAGACATTAATTCAAAGTTGTTCCACAACTTTGCCACGGCTAGAAGAAATGGGAATAGGGTGGTTCAAATTAAAGATGTGCATAATAACATTCAGGAGGAAGATGATCAAATTGAGAAGGTTTTTATTCAATTTTTTGAAGCTAAATGGCAATCTAGAACCTGTGAGCTATCAGGTTGGCCGGTGGCATCGGAAAACCAGAAACTGAGCCAGAATGATGCTGCTGATTTGAGCTCTGAATTCACAGTGGCTGAACTACAGGCTTCGGTATTTCAGCAAGGAAACAATAGATCTTCAAGTATGGATGGAGTTACTTCATCTTTCTATAAATGCTATTGGGATATTGTGTGGAAAACTTTATGGGAAGCTATTAAGTGCTTCCTAAACTCTGGTCATATGAGTAGGAATTAGAAGGATACTCTAATTGTTTTGATTGCTAAAATCAAAAACCCTTTAACTCCATCTAATTACAGGCCGATTAGTTTATGCCAGACTAATTATAAAATTGCAGCCACTATTCTAGTTAACAGATTGAAGAAATGTATTTCCAAAATGATCACTGAAGAGCAAATGACTTTTATACCGGGAAGGTCTATCTCTGAGCATTGCTTGGTGGCTCAAGAGATCTTTCACAAGTTCAAAATATCCAAGAACAAGAAGGGATTGATGGCTCTGAAGCTAGATATGGAATAGGCTTATGATAGCATGGGATGGCCTGCACTTGATCAAATCCTTAAATGGTATGGATTCCCTTGTATGTTTTCTAACCTTCTCATGGAATGTGTTGTAGATGTGAGATTTTCCATCATTATTAATGGGAAGAATTTTGAGTGGATTGATGCTCAAAGTGGAAAATCTGCATTGCCTTCTTCTATGATGGCTTCAAATGCTTTGTCTTTGGCCATTAATAAAGATAGTCCATATCTTTCCAACTGGGGAATCAATCTCCTTAGGGAGTCTCGAGAGTCTTGGTGCCCCCCTCCGAAAGACAGGATGAAGATAAATGTTGATGCGTCTTTGCTTAGATCTAACTGTGCTGGAGTTGGTGGAATTTTTAGAGATCATAAGGGAAGGTTTATTCTTGCATTTGGGGAAACGAAAGTCCATTGGGATATTACCAAACTTGAACTGGAGGCTGTATTCTCGGTTTGGGAATATATTAGGAGTTGGATGCTTGAGTACAAAGGGGTGATTATAGAGAGTGACAACCGACGTCCAAGTGCAGTGTTAAATAGGCAAGGGATCCCATATCAAAGATGGATGTGGGCAAATAAGCTAGTCCATGAAACTAAAATTATGAACTTAGAATATAGGTTCTCTTACAGGAAAATTAATGGAATTAATAGATATTATGATTCATAGGAAGATAAATATTCTATGCATTCGGGAAACTAAATGGGTTTGATAGAAGGTTAAGGAGATTGATAGTTTAGGATTTAAATTATAGTATTCGGGTAGGTGTCATATTAGAAATGGTGTAGGTGTGATTATAAATAAGAGTTTGAAGGATAATGCTATAAAAATTAATATAATTTGCGATAGAATTATAGCTTTAAAAATTATTGTTGATGCTAAGATTGTTAATATTATAAGTGGTTATGCTCTTCAAGTAGATTTGTATATGGGTTCAAAATTAAAATTTTAGAATGATTTAGAAGAATTAATACAAAATATACCTGTTGAAGAAAGTTTTTATTGGAGGAGATTTAAATGAACATATTGGTAAAGAGGTAGATGATTTTAAAAGCATTCATGGTGGCCATGGGTTTGGAATAACAAATAAAGGTAGTAAGATCATATTAAATATTTCTTTAGCTTATAATTTTTTATAATACCATATTTAAAAAAAAAAGATAAGCATTGCATCACTTATAAAAATGGATATAGTAAAATTCAGATTGATTATTTTCTTTTAAAAAAATTAGATCATTTATATTGCAAAGATTGTAAAGTTATTATGAGTGATAATTTATATAGCCAACATCGATTATTGGTTTTGAACTTTAATTTAAAATGACAAAAAATAAAAAATAAAGTAAAATGACATTTTAGGATTAGATAGGAGCATTTAAATAATATTAATAAAATTATTTTTAAGAGCAAGATTTAGATTGTAAGATTTTGCGTGTGCATGAGGATGTTAATGTAATGTGAGAAAAGTGGCTAGTGATATTAAGAATATTGCAAAAGATGTGCTTGGAGTTTCGAAGGGAAAAACTTCTAATAGAAAGATAGTTGGTGGTGGAATTCAAATGTTCAAAAAAAGATAAAAAATAAGAAGATTTGTTATAAAAATTAATTATATATAAAAATTTTGATAATTGGGATAGCTATAAAGAGGTTCGCAAGGAATCTAAAAAAACTATTTGCGATGCAAAGAGCTTAGTTTTTAATGATTTATATAATAGATTAAATACTAAAGAATGAGAGATATATGTATAAGTTGGTCAAACAAAAAGATAGGTGTAGTAAGAATTTAATTCAAGTGAAGTGTATTAAGGATGAAGATCAAAAAGTAATTTTCTTAGAAGATGATATTCAACAAAGGTGGATGAGATGTTTTGCTAAATTTTTTAATGAAGAATATAAAATACGATTGACTTTAGTGATCTAAGCACCCTAAATGAAAATAAAGATTTATGTTTTTATCATTGTATTAGTAAAATCGAACTTAGAGAGACTTTAAAGAAAATGAAATGCAGAAAAACTATTGGACCTGATGATATTCCAAAAGAGGTGGTGGAAATGCTTAGGAGATGAAGGAATTTCTTAGCTTGCTAAAATTTTTTATACTATCTTGAAGATTAAAAAGATTTCAGATGAGTAGAGATTGAGTGTGTTAATTCTTATTTTTAAGAATAAAGGTGATGCACATGAGTGTGTGAATTATAGAGGAATTAAGTTATTGTGTCATACTTTAAAACAAAGGGTGCGAGAGTTATGGAGTGTAGGTTGCGGCGTGATACTAATGTTTCTCAAAATCAATTTGGATTCAAGCCTGGTGGGCCTACTATGGAAGCCATACATTTATTCAGAGGTTTGATGGAGAGATATAGAGAGAATAAAGAAGATCTTCATATGATATTTATTGATTTAGAAAAAGCATATGACAAAGTTCTAAGAGAAGTGCGATGGAGAGTTCTTGAAAAAAAGAGTTAATAATGCTTATATTCAAATCATTAAAGATATGTATGCAGGAGCTATTACTTGTGTTCAAACACAAGGTGGTTTGACCAAGCTTTTCCTTATTTCGGTTGGATTACATCAAGGATCAACCTTAAGCCCATATCTTTTTTTGCTTTAGTCATAGATGTTCTCACTAGACATTTGCAAGAGGATGTACATTGGTGTATGCTTTTTGCTTATATTCTTCTTGTTGATAAGTCTAGAGAGGGAGTTGAAGATAAACTTGAATTATGTAGGTCAACCTAAAAGTCTAAAGGTTTTCGTTTGAATAGATCTAAAACTGAATATATGGAGTATAATTTTAGTAGTACTAGACCTAAAAGTCTCCCTCAAACTTAAGGGAAAATTCTATAAGATGATGGTGAGACCTGCAATGCTTTATGGTGTCGAATGTTGGTCATTAAAAGAGAAGCATAAAATTAAGTTAAGTGTTGAAGAGATGAGGATGCTTAGGTGGCTGAGTGGCTTTACCCTTAGAGATAGGATACGAAATGAGCGTATTGGTAAAAAAGATGGAGTAGCTCCAGTGGAAGATAAGATTACAGAGAGTCGCCTTAGATGGTTTGGTCACATAAAACGAGGGCCTTTTGATGACCCGGTTAGGAAAGTAGAGGTATTAGATTTGACTTATGTTAAGAAAGGTAGAGGTAGTCCTAAAAAGATTTGGTTAGAAATTATTATAAATGATCTTTCTTTATTAGATTTAAATGAGAATTTGACTTTTAATAGTATATAATGGAGAAAAAAAGGATTCATGTAGCCGACACAATATTGTGGGACAAAGGCTTGTTGTTGTTGTTGTTATAGGATTTAAAATTATCAATTTTTTGTTTGATTTAATATTTATTCTTAAATTTTTCTCTAATCAACGTATTATTTGCTATTTAAAGATATTTAATATTAATAAATACATATTCTAATTATTTTATATTTTGTGTCAAGTTTAAAATGACATGTGTCATGCTAGGGCTGTCAAAATTGGGTTACGGCCCGTGTCTGGCGTCTCGGAGGCGTATCCGTATTCGACGCGTGTCCGATACAGCACGCCTCATAAATAGGCGTATCCGTGCAACATAGGTTACATGTCAGGTTCAGTTCCAACCCGGAACTAACCCAGCACTATTTGGGTCACATCTCGAACCCGACCCGTTCTTGAAAATGAGTCAGTTTTTCGAACTCGAACCCAAACTGCTTTAGGTTCGGGTCAACCCGGCATGACCCAAAACTCCAGTATACACGAGCACATGCAACATGGTGGCATATGCGAAGAGGCGAAGTGAGACGCGAACGACGGTATGTCGAAACGAGGATATACGGGAAGCCGAAGTGGGACGCCAGACACGGGCAACAGGACGCCGAACGGTGGCAGATGTGAAGCCGAAGCGGGACGCCGGACGCGAGCATACACGAACTTGCGAAGCAGAAGCGGGCAAGCGCCGCAACACGGGCAAGGGAGGGCGAGCGAGGTCATTTCGGGTCATTCTCGGGTTTCTATGTCAACCTGAATCCAACCCGATTTTACAAACGGTTCAAATCCCTAACGAGTCAGATTCTGTTCAACCTAAACCCAAAATTTTCAAGTCAGGTTCAGGTCGGGTTTTCGTGTCGTGTCAAATATTTACACCCCTATGCCACAGCGTACACTATGCGTCATGGCTCCACGATGAATTTTGTGTCGCGGTGCACCATTTGTCATTGAATGACACAATACAAGTTAATGTGATATCTTATTGAATTAACAAATGTTGTACAATTAGTAATCAACGAACCAAGTGCATCATCCTCAACAAGACGAGACTTTTATTTCCAGTGTCCTATAGAGTGTAACACATTATTCCTTTATAACAGGTCAAAAAATGAAGTTGATTTGCAGTTCAGAATTATGTAATTACTAACATTGCATCACAGCAAAAAATTAATTACTTTGCCAGGAGTTCCTTGAGGCCATGATGCTTAAATAATGTGTTACACTTCACACGATACTTGAAAGAAAGGTCTCTTCTTATTGTGGATGGTGCACTTGGTTGGTTGGTTGCTAACTATATAATACTTATTGACTCAACAAGACATCAAATTGAATTTGCATTATGTCATTTAGCTCAAAATAGTATGTACTTTTGGTACCTTATTTATTATCCTTTTAATCGTAGAATTATTTTTATTATTTGGAATGGCAAGTTTTCCTTGTTTAATCCATCACTCGTCTGTAGTTTTGTATTACTGCTTATTCCAGTGATGAACTACTTGTATGTTGCTGTGATATTTTCTCAAGTATATCTTTCTTTTCTATATATTGAAATTTAAAATCACATTATTTTGGTGCCCATAATTTATAATAGAGAATGAGTATGATGTTTTGGGGTATACTCACAAAACATATTCTACTCTTCATATGTATATAGAGCATTTTCTATTTTAATTTTATCTTACATTAACACTTCACTCAAGTTCTAACACATATAAATATATAATATAGAAGGGAGGTAGTGTGCCTAAAGTTTTTATTAGAAATGTTAGTCACTTGTTCTGAATTGGAGAGATGAGTAGTGCCACACTTCATAAAAAACACAGGATCACGAATGAATTTTCAATCAAACATAATATATTTAATTCTTTCATGAAACATAGAAGTGTTGGCAATGTATGTTGCAAGACACTTTTCACAGTACATGCCCACAAGCTATGTAATTGAAAAAAAAAATTTAAAAAAAAAAATTGAGTTTTTTTCCAATTGAAAGTCTAAACGAAGAATAACTATTAAAATATAAATATCAAATTAAGGATATATATTTAATATTGAAAGGTTTGCTCTTGCAATGGCAGTCCACCAAACAATTTTGTAGAATATGCTAAAAGAATAATTTATTGTAAATGAGTGTGGTGTTAACTTAATAGATAGCTCCTACTTATGAAAACATAAATGAAAAAGTAATACATGCATTATGAATAATAAAATAGTTGCAACTTAGATTGTGATATTAATGTAATAAATGAAATCATAAAACTGGGTTAGAATAATATTACATTACATGAATGATTAAAAGTGTTAATTACTCGAGGATGATTTATAATTGATGATGTTCATGATTATTCATAAAACAATACTACTCAACGCATTTATATGTTAATATATCTATATGTGATAGCATAAGGCATATTCATTGTGGGCATTAAAAATTTGTGCCCTTGCCACTCCATGTTTCGAGAGAGTTTTATCGGATATGTTTCAAGTTAAATTTTTAGAAATCAAATTGGATTGAAGATAAAATACTATTCACCCTCATTTTATTGAAGATAAAACACAGGATCACGAATTAAATGTCAATCAAACCTAATAAATTTAATTCTTTCACGTAATAAAGATGTGTTGGCAATGTATGTTGCAAGACATTTTTCATAGTAGATGCCAATAAGCGATGTATTTAGAAAACTAAATTCTCCAAAAAGAGTCTTCCCTGATTGAAAGTCTAAACCAATAACTATTACTAAAACATAAATATCAAATTAAGGATATAATTAATATTGATACACTTGTTCTTGCAGTGGTAGTCCTCCAAACAACCTAATAGAATATGCTAAAATAATAGTTTATTATAAATGAGTATGACATGTAATTAGTAGATAGCTCTTATTTATTAAAATATAATGGCAAAGTATAATACGTGCATTATGAATGATAAAATAGACATAATTTATATTGTGATATCAATGTAATAAATGCCATCATATCATCTCATTTATATGCTAATATATCTACATGCAACAGCATATTCTTTGCGGGCTCTAAAAATTTGCGCTCTAACCTCTCCGCATTTCAAGACGCTAAAAGAATAATTTAGTATAAATGAGTGTGATACGTAAACTTAATAGATAACTCCTATTTATTAAAACATAAATGGCAAAGTATAAGACATGTATTATGAATTTTAAAATAGATGTAATTTACATTTGTAAATATGAATGTAATAACCCAATGATATTATTGGGTTCGAATAATATTGCATTACATGAATGGTTAAAAGTGTTAATTACTCTAGGATGATTTATAATTGATGATGTTCATGATTATTAATTGGAAAATAATACTCTATACATTTATATGCTAATATTTCTATATGCAATCACATAAGACACATTCATTATAGGCTTTGAAAATTTGTGCCCTAGCGTCTCCGCATTTCTAGAGAGTTTTATTCGATATATTTTGGGTTAAATTTAAAAAAATCAATATGCAGAGATCTCAACCTCATTTTGCAAGGATTTTAATATCTGAGTTCAGGTTTGTCATAGCCTCAAGCTCCTATGGTTAATTACACCACTAGCACTTTCGATTAAAGTTAGTAATTCGATAGACATTAAGTATTTAGTGTATAGTAGTAGGAGATTTAGTACTGGATTTAAAACTTACTATCTTACACTTAATGCAAATATCTTAATCAAAGGAGGTAGTCAACCCAACCTAATTGAAAGATCCTTATTGATAACTACAAGTTGGTTCGTTCAATGATATCTTATAGGCTTGGAGTGAATGTTTGTCTAAGATGATAAATTCAAGTCGAATTTAACTAATAAAGTAGTTTGTGCGCTATTAAATATATCTTATGATTCATCACTCGTGGGTTTTAGCTATTGGGGTACATATATGTTCTAATTGTGATCATAGTTTAATGGTGCATATTTGTAGCAAAATCACCTATTAAGAAGGTCCCAACCATAAATATTTATCTGTTGTGTCATTTTGTGGCAAAACCACTGGTTAAATGACACATATCCTATTCTTATTGGCTGGAGATTGTTTAAGAATTAATCTTATGGATATTTTTGACAAAACATTCATGCTTTGTGAGCTGAGATTTTTCTCAAACAATTGTGTATGGCGAATTGATTTTGGTTTGAGTTATGGAAGATAGACTTCACTTGAATATTTAGAAATTGATGTTGAATTTTAAAATTTATTGAAATTCAAACCTCAAATGATTAATTTTTTTTAATTTAGGGGTGTTTTTGAAAATAATGTAATTTCTTTCGGTTGAGATTTTTCGTCAACATAGTCATCATCAGGGTTAGTTTGACCCGTTTTATTTTGATAATTGAATCTTGTCAACTTTGTCTACTTGCTGACAAAAGATTAGGTATGATCTCAATTCATATAACATTTTAATAATAGAATTTTCTCTGATTGACATTCACTTTCAATAGGACTATCATTGGAGTGGGTTTAAATAATTATATTTGTTTATCCGAACTTTATCAACTCTGCTTACACACTAACGAGGATCAGGTTTAACTATTGATTTTATGAATTATTATACAAACCTTAATTTGAGAGTTTGCAGTTTTGTAATGAATTTCATTTGAAGAGGGGTTTTGAAAGCCTAATGTGAACATAAAACAAAAAGTTTATGTGAATTTCACAGTCGTATATTCATTTATTAATTCAGGTATTGTCAATTTCAGTCCTTTCAAGGAGGAGGATTAAATTAAAATTTACGTTTCTATTTATTTTGACCCATGCAACATTCTTGTATTTTTGTGTTTGCGAGTTTAGCATGTTTGTTGGAGCACCTATAGGAATTTAATTTAAAAAAAGGATTTTATTTGGCTCTCTTTACCCTATGCAACTTTCTCATATTTTGTTTTTTGCTGTTTAGCACTTTTCTTAGAACACATTCAAGGATTTTTATTTTTTCTTAAATGATGTGTATATTTTTTTTATGCATATGCACGATACGCTTGCACGCTTTAGGTGCACTCACCTAATCCACTTGCATGCATTTTAATGCATTTGCATAGTTTATTCATTCACTTTCAATGTACTTACATGCTTTTCTATGTCTTCTCACAATATATTTGCACATTTTTTGGTGTAATTGTGTAGCATATTTTCATGTCTTTCAATATATATATATATATAATTTATTAAATTTTCTAACTTATAAAAATTATAGCACTTTTCAAGGCAGCTACACATATATCGTGACATTGGCATGCTTTTCTATGCCGTAACTCACTTCTCGAAGTGGTAGCACTTTTCCCTAAGGTTGCTTCCATCTCCTTCAATCTAGACTTATGGCCCACATAAGTGTTGGATTTTCTTGCGTATAAAGTGCATTGAGGAACATATTATTTGAGCAGTTGGATGTGGTTGCTGTAGTTTTTGGCTACAATTTAGTCAATTTATATGGAGTTTTTATATGTATGTACTGGTTTTGCATTATGGTTCAATTCATTACACCTATTGAGTATGATGTTATGCATATTAATAGACATGCACACATGAACACACGTGTCCACACTTGCATACATGCATGCAAATGTATGCACATATAGACACCAATGCAAATATACATGCGCACATACACACGCACGTGTAAATATACACACACATGTACAAGTGTGCATGAGCACGCTCGCACACATGTGCACACACATGCAAAACACATGAATCTCCTTCTAAAAGAAAATAATCATTTCTTTTAAAATTGATAATTTTTCAAATCATTTGGTCATTAATTAATAATTACAATTGATGGCTTTGATTACACTTTAAGGGGCTATTTGGTTGTTGTGTAAAGTATTCCAAATGCGGAGTTTTTGAAAATGTTAGTGTTTAGTTTGAAGTAAAATAATGCAATATAAAATTTTGATTCATTTGAAATACACCATCTAATTCTTTTTTTTTTTTTTAAATTGGAATTCCTTCGATTTGGGCAAGTTTCAAATACATCGGAAATTCATTCTTCCAATTGTCCCCCGCCACCTGCCGCTAGCCACACTACCGCTAATGTCAGCCATTAACTACCACCTTCTTGCACTTCACATTGCATTCATTTTACTTTAACCAAATAAAAAAAGTTATCTCATGCATACTTTTTACAATCCTCCAAACAACTACAAAGTATTCTTTTCACACTGCATTCCTTTTACATTGCATTACTCTCATAGGCAACCAAATAGCCCTTTAAGATAATGCAATTTTAGAGTGTAGAGACTTTCGAATAGGTTGGAATCAAATAAAAGGTTGCTGATGATCATATATTTGATAATTTTGATTGGATAAGTAGATGGTAAAATCAGACCTTAGAAAGATCTTCTATACTTCAATCAATCATCGTTGTATTTTTGTTGTGTTTATTAAATGGCTAAATTATCATAAAAATTAATGAAATTATGTTGAAGACCTTATTTAATGATGTGATCTTTGGATTAAAAACCTTATAAAGTGATATATAAAAATAAAATTGGAAGAAGATTAGTCATTTTTTATCTTTTGAGATATCTCATGTGTGTGTGTATATATCAATGAGTTTTAGCTCAGGTGGTATGCTCCTTAATGCTGCTGCATATATAGAGGGTAGTAGACTCTTTCCGTTGAGTTCATGGGCCTATAGCTGAACTTTTGCCCAACTTATTATGATAAAATATTTGGTATAAATTTCTACCTTTTCAAAAAACTACAAAATATTAACTAAATTTAGGTAGGAGTAATTGGAAGTAAAATATAATTTATTTGAAACAATGCCATGTTTATTAGTATACATTTCATGATGGCAATTAATGAATTAATGATCAAAGTTGTAATGTAAGGTAGTTTACATTTATTCAAAGACTACAAATTGCAATTTTTGTTTCATATTAATGAAACATAAATGGGTGTGAGTGGATGAGTGCGTGAGTGCAGGCATGGGCAAGCCAAATGACTATAGCTATGTGTTTGGTAAGTTATACTTTACTCATAATTGAACTTATTTTTTTATGCACTATTATAACGAAAGAGGAAGATTAAGATTCAACATTAGAAGCGTAAGCTTTAGCACTTTTAGCTCAGTGCGTGTGTAATGCACATATTACACGTGATAGTGATAGTGATGTAATGCACATATTACACTTTAGAATTAATGAAGCATATGCTTTTGATGCTTGAAATTGATGCTTTGAAATAAAGGTAAGTGTTACGCTTTCAATATTTGAAGCGTAAACTTCAAGCTCATAGCTTCAAAGCACATGGGGAAGATGCTTCTAAGCACAAAAAAGTGAGCATTTAAGTTGATTTTTTGAATAATTGATGCCACTAACTTTTTTTTTATTAGACGATCGCTTGCATGGGAAGATTGAAGATAATTCAGGGAATGATTAGAAAATGAAATAACTAGAGAGGAAAATTTAGGACAGGAAATATATGTTTTTTATCTCTAATACTAATTGGGCATCCAACAAACTTTTTAGTAATTGGTCAAATCATCAAGCATGTTTTACATGTGGAAGCTGATTGTCGTGCATCATGTTTGGGTCTAATGTACATATTTGGGTTGACTTGGTATTTATTTGGCATTGTTGGTCTTGGTGTTATTGCTGTATTATGTGCTGTGTTTGGCTATTCATTGATATACGAGGTAAAATCCTTGAGGCTCTCAGAGAGATGGACAAAATGCTTTGCAAGTTTCCCATGGTCTTGAAGCCATGGAGGAGGCGCTTGTGCAAAAAACTTTCTTTTCATGTTTTATGAGCAAACCAATTGAGAAGCATCCTGAATGGAAGATTTATTATAAAAGTTGTTTCTCTTTTTTCCTGACAATGAGCCCTTCAGATTTAGAGTTCTACTTGTGGGTTGCAGTTATATTGTTTTTTTTCTTCTAGAATCATGCATATGGATGCCTGTTTTTTAATAGATCGGTTATCTGTCTTACTCAAAATATCTTGGCCTTCAGGAGAGCTTGCCAACTTTGTGAGTTTCTATTTTATTTGTTGCCAACTTTGTGAGTTTCTATTAGTATCCAAGTGATTATTGAATGTTACTTATTTTCTTTTACAAATTTTTATAATTTACATCTCCCTGCAAGTTCCTCAACAGCAATCAGTTTGCAACATCAGTTTGTAATATAATACTTTGATGCTAGGAATTGAATATTGGTGGTGGTTTGGTTATTTCTGCATTGGAAGAAGCTTGTGGAACCAGCAAGTCTAGAATTAAAGAAATGTACAACGTTTCTGGTGATCTTGGTAATTTGTGTCTTCATTACCTCTATGGGTTTAATCATTATCATCTTCTATGTCATTATTTGATGATTTTGCACTTCTTGAAGGTGATGTTGCCCAAGAATGCCGACAAACCCAAAAGTTACTTGCTCAGCCTCGTCCTATTTCAATAAGTAACTTATTTTTAATGCTTAGAAGGATAAGGTACTGGAGCCTGCAAAACACACTCTTGCCATTAAGTTCCATTGAGGCTTATCAAATATGATTGATGAATTTGATGTTATTTGATGTTATGCATAATTAGTGTTCCCTAGGAAGTTTATTGCATTTCTTTCATTTTACCCATTCGTGATGGGCTCCTACCATAATGTATTTTTCTTTTATATGCTGGATTTGATTTCTTGTTTGATATCTTTCTCTGATTTATGTTTGCCTGCCAAGCTTGAACCATGCCATTTACTTTCTTATGATTTATTTGTTGAGTTTGACTGTTAGTTTATTTTGACTTCCCTCATTTTATGTGTAGATTGGAAAAAAAGTTTGAATTATAAGTCTGTAAGTGTGAGACTCTGTGCATTTCTTGACATATTAATGATACATGCTTGCCTCTCTCCTTCTGTTTCTTAATTATTTTTTTTCAGTTATTTGTATGCATGTATAATATGGTCTACTCTTTTGAGGGGCCATTGTTTATATGTTCTGGTGGTAGCTACAAATTAGTGGTCTCATGCCTGTTGATTGTAGTTGTTTTACTGTTAACTATAAATAGTGAGTTATGTTGTTCTCTAGGGCGTATTTTGTTTCCTTGTGAATCCTTGTGTTAATATGATAAAGCAATTCTTTGTTTCTTTATTTTCTCAGGTCTGTTCACCTTCTAATTTTCTAGTGAAGTTACTTGTACTTCACGTGCTTAGACATATTTCTTTGCATTAGCGTGGAAACAGGTAGTGGCAGTGCTGCTAGAAGGAAACAGATTGTTGTGAAACTGATGCGCTTTTGTAGAGAAATGGAGATGAAGTTTCTTGTCCGAACGCTTGTAAGACGGTGCTTCCTTTTTTGTTCCCATTTTTACAGTTAATTTTTCCTTAGGCCTTTGGTCAGTTTGCTGATAAACGTGCATGTTTGATAAGATGGGTACTTATTTAATTTTTGAATGGATAAGGCTTTTTTGGGTGAATGCATAGCACTGATATTTTGGCTTTTGATTGAGTAAAGAATATAAGGATTATGTCCACATTTCGATAATTTCCAGCAGTAGTGGAAAATTTAGTTGTCTGTATTTGCCTATGGAATATTAAAATTAGATGTTAAAATCATAAACAGAACATCAAACGTGATGTTTATTGTAACTAGTAGTCTGTTAATGCTATGAATGCTTGAGAAGGGGTTGAGACGCCAATGCCTAGCTTGGAGGCATTAATTTTGCTGAATTGTACTTTGTTTGAGATGAAGTAGACCGTGATTCACCAATATTGGTTGACCTTTAAGTGATTAGAACTTCAAAGGAGGAGACTTGAATTCACTGGTTTTGAACAATCACAGAATTTGGATAAGCAACATTTGTGGAAAGTTCCTACAAACAGTGCCACAAATGTTGCCAAACTGTTATATATCAGAAACAATCGAAAGCCATGAGAGATTCTAAGGGTATGTTATTCATAGAAATTGATCATTTATTACACACGCACAGCCTAGGAAATATGTGAGCTTGCCCTGAAGAATATTTTTGTGGATAGACACTGATGCTTAAAGCACTGAGTATATTTCAAGGCTTAGAAAAGGAGTAGAAATGCCTTATTTGAGCCATTCTCAAAGCGTTTCATAAAATATTGAAGGACAATCTTAGAAAGCATGTTCATTACTCAGACCGATAGGGTTTCACTCCTTTCTTTGAGGGAAGGACGCTCCTATCATCAATGGATGGGCATCAATGAAGGTGGGTATCTAGCAAAGCCAACAACAAGCATAACGTGTTGCAAGGGAGTCTCCCTAAATGAAAAAAAAAAAACCATGAAATAATACTCCTTCCGAAGCATGTGCATATGAAAAATGTACAAGGGCTTGATGAAGAAGGGACTACAAATGTTGATGAACTTCCTCATCTTACATCATATTGTTCCACCAAACCAGAAAACACTTCCTAAAGATGTTTTTTGTTATGTGGTTTTGATATGACAGGGCTGGACAAGGCAAGAAAGGAGCTTATTGGGGTGGAGCAGCAGAGAATTAATACATTATAATTTGAGGAAATCAATTAGGAAAGCCTTTCCTAATTGAATTATTTTCAAATTAAAAAGGGAGATATATTAGGAAGGGGGCTGAATTAGGAAATCCTTCCTATGATATCCTTTCCTAATTGAAATATTTTCAAATTAATGAGGGAGATATATTAGGAAGGGGATTTAGGAGGGAGGGAGGAAACCTATTTAAGTTCATGGTAGGGTTTATTTTATTCTTATGCAGAATTTTGTCTAGAGTAATGTAGTTTTCTTTTGTGAGGGATCCTAGTGGCATCTAGGGCTTGGGAGAGAATATCTTTCTCTCAAAAGAGGATCAATTGTATCTTACTTCTTTTTATTTGGTTTCCTAGCAATAAAATTCTATTATTTTGCTGAAATTTACTATTATTCGCTGATTTTTGTGGTTCAATACGTATCAGGTATCCCACTTAAGGTTCCTAGAATACCAAAATGAAGAAGATTCACCCTGCATGGGATATGATTATGAAACGTATTTGGAGTGATACCAGTGATTCCAAGGAGGTAGCTAGAGCATATAGTGGTCACTAAGAAATAGCGGAAGGCTAGCAAATGATGTTTTGAAGAAACAATTGAGGCAAGCCCGATCAAATCCCCAGAGCTGAAGAATCTCTTGAAAGTCTAGAAGAAATGGAAGTTAAGCATGTTCAACTCCAAAATATGATTGGGGCTAGTTTTATTAAATCTCTAGTAACTTCAACTCCGAATACTTAATTAATTTTCTTAGCGTGGAGATATTAAAGCTGGCCATCTTATTCATGTCTGGGTAATGGTCGATGTTCAATGTGGTTCATTGTACTATCTCAGCTGGATCCTCTAGTTCAGGTTTGCATAGTTTGGTCTTTGGCATGGTCAACTTGACTTGAAATCATTATTTCTCCTTCAACGGTGATTTTGATCATCATCATCAGCCATTCCCAATTTTTCAGAGCCAGTTAGGATTTTTTCCCTGGATTGTGCAAATTGTCTGGGCCAAGGAAGCAAAATCATATGATAACTTAGCTTGTGATGTGTTAATATTTGATATTTTTTTCATGCCTACTGTTTTCTTTGGATTGGTACTTTGAATAAGTGATGGTACTTGATTATAAAGAACAAATTTTCTTCCATCAACAAGGTAGATAAGATTGACATTTTTTTGTATCTTTTCTTCATGTCTCTTGCTGTTGGAGTCTCAAAGATGCTTATATTATGGACATGCTGTTGAGCTTTATTCTGTAACATTTCTCCATGTCTAAGCATAACTTTCTGTTTTATTATAGGTTCGTAATTTGCGCATAGGAGCCATGATGAAAACCATCTTACCAGCATTAGCTCAGGCTGTGGTTTTGAACTGCCACTCACCTATGCAACATATTGGATCTTGTGAAAGCCTAAAGCCACAACTTCAAGTACATGATCCACTAATTTTTATTGATATTTGATTGACTTTATGTTATTTTGTGGTATCTTCATGTTATCATATCCCTTGAAAGTTTATTTATTGCTTAAGCCATTTGAAAATTTCTTTGATGTTTTTGTGCCAGTAAAACTTTCATTTACTCGTTTTGTGGGTGATATCTTATGGGTTAAGCATCCGTTCTGCCGCTTGGATATATTTCTTACAAATTTATTAATTCTCAATTAATGTTGTCGCCTTTTACATTATCTGACTTCATCTATTTAAGTACTCACAAGTCCAATCCATTGGCCACTAATGCAAAAACCTTGGAACCAGTACTATCTTCTGCTGACATGTTACCCTGAATAGTAACATGTGGGCAATGAATACTGCGTGACCTGACCTGGCTTGAAGGTTGATGTATATAGTAACCTGGTTGATTGACCATGAAACAAATCCCAAATTTGGGCCAGGAAAGCCTATCTTATTATTTGCCATGCCAGACTCCGGAACAGGGTTACAGATCCAGCGTAAACATGGCTTAACAGCATGCAGGTCTGGTCCGATATTAAGGAGGCATATTTCCTTTTTCGTTGAAGCAACCCTCGATGCTCTTCCTTCAAACATTTAAAATTATTTTTGAGTTTTCTTGAAAGAAAATTTTAGGGTTTATGTTTTTTTTAGAAATTTCTTTAGGAAAGCTTTAGAGATTGCTTTGATCTATGTTTTCCCTACCTTACATGTCAAAATTTTAAGCAAATCATGAAATCCGAATTTTAGGGTTTCTCCTTTTGATGAAATTGTTATAGGGATAGGTAGAAGAGGTTAAGGGAAATCTTTTGGCATACAAATTTTAATTTTTCATTAAGCAAGTTTGTGTTTAAAAATTGTTGGAAGCTTAGGTTGTTTTTTCTAAGTTAGGGATTTTAGGGTGCATGTTTAGGAAAGTTATTCCATATGATTTTGAGAAGTCTCTAAAGTATAGAAACTTTAGTTTTGAGCACAAGAATAATTTTGCTAATTATTTGATGCATAATTCCGAAAATAAAAAGAATTTATATATAACTAAAAGAAAGATGGATGTTTTAGAAGGATTTAGGCTAAATTAGATGACTTTTGAAATTCCTATTATTGCTATTTAATTAAATCCGAAAATCGGGTGATGTTTTTTTTGGCATAAGGTTAAGCAAAATTATAGGAAACCTAGAAAAAAACAATGTTAGAACATAAGATTAAGAAAAGCAATGTTGGAACATAAGGTTAAGGTTAAATGAATTCTTTGTCTTTGTCTTTAGGTAGTAGAAAAAGAATAAAGAAAGCGAAAGCGGAGAAGAAGGTTGTGGAGGTAGGAATTCTTTTCCTTACATGTTCAATTGCTATTTCATGTTTATATCATGTTGTATTGTAAAGCCTTTTATAGAAATAGAATATTTATTTTGTTTCTTTCATGTTTCAAATTCATGTGTAAAGCTTTATGTCAAACATTTGTAAGAAAGGAAAGAATATATGGTCATGTGAAACAAATATCGAATTGATTGTGCATGATTGAATACGGAGTACCAAAGACGGTGCCAAAGGCACATATGGCCCTTGGGGCAATTGAGGAAAATAAATGGCCAAAAGATGTGTACCTGATCAGTACAAGACGGTACTCCGGGACGGTTGAATATGTTAAATAAGTAAAAGAATATGCATTAAATATAGCTATGACATATGTATATGACATTTACATACCTTTCATGAGGACATAATCGAGACATTAAACACATGTTCCCCTTTTTTCTTAAAGCATGTAAATCAATATTTTTATGTCAACTGAGCATGTTTAGGATTAGAACTTTCTGCTGAGCGTAGCTCATTTCCTAGTTTTGTGAAATTTTCAGGAGACCCGACTCTTAGGTGATGGCTGATCACCCGAGGTTTACTTATAGACGACGCTTACCGGGTGACAGGTTCCTTTACTGTCTTTAGTAGTAGTAGATGTTGTAGTTATTTTTGTTATTTTGGATGGCATACAGAAATTGTGTAGAAAACATTTTATATGGCCATCTTATACATTTTGATAGACTTGTGTTATGATCATGTTGTAGAGGTGCTTTATTTATTTTGATTAGCTAAAATTGAATGGAATTGTTGATGAGAAATAAATTTCGCGTCCGATCTCGTTCCCACCTCGTATCTATGAGCTAACCGGACCGGATCGTGACACAGGGAGGGTGACGGGAGCAGGCAGTGGAGGTCAGGTGTTGAGCAGTCGGAGAGGGAGGTGAGCTTCGGCTGCGGGAGGAGAGTTGGACGGGGCTTTGCGCGTGGAGATTCAGAGAGCCGGGAGGAGCTTGGTCGGGTTTGCGATCGGGAGAGGGAGGGGCTCGGGATCGGCAGAAGGAAGCAACAGTCGAAGACTCCATTTGCCCTGGTATTTAACAACGATCGGGATCGTTCTGCGAGGTAGGTCGCGGGATTTAGGCAGGATTTTCCGATCGAGACATGAGCGGCGCTGAGCTACAGGATTTTACGGGATTTCTTGCTGGATTCACGGAGATTTGGGCGTCTCGATGAACACGAGGTATATACGTGGGATCCTTGATTTCTTTCCTCTTTTGTCTGGTTTATACAGAGGTTAACAATCCCAGAGCTGAAGAATCTCTTGAAAGTCTAGAAGAAATGGAAGTTAAGCATGTTCAACTCCAAAATATGATTGGGGCTAGTTTTATTAAATCTCTAGTAACTTCAACTCCGAATACTTAATTAATTTTCTTAGCGTGGAGATATTAAAGCTGGCCATCTTATTCATGTCAGGGTAATGGTCGATGTTCAATGTGGTTCATTGTACTATCTCAGCTGGATCCTCTAGTTCAGGTTTGCATAGTTTGGTCTTTGGCATGGTCAACTTGACTTGAAATCATTATTTCTCCTTCGACTGTGATTTTGATCATCATCATCAGCCATTCCCAATTTTTCAGAGCCAGTTAGGATTTTTTCCCTGGATTGTGCAAATTGTCTGGGCCAAGGAAGTAAAATCACATGATAACTTAGCTTGTGATGTGTTAAATAATTTGTTTGATATTTTTTTTTCATGCCTACTGTTTTCTTTGGATTGGTACTTTGAAAAAGTGATGGTACTTGATTATAAAGAACAAATTTTCTTCCATCAACAAGGTAGATAAGATTGACATTTTTTTGTATCTTTTCTTCATGTCCTTGCTGTAGGAGTCTTAAAGATGCTTATATTATGGACATGCTGTTGAGCTTTATTCTGTAACATTTCTCCATGTCTAAGCATAACTTTGTCTGTTTTATTATAGGTTCGTAATTTGCGCATAGGAGCCATGATGAAAACCATCTTACCAGCATTAGCTCAGGCTGTGGTTTTGAACTGCCACTCACCTATGCAACATATTGGATCTTGTGAAAGCCTAAAGCCACAACTTCAAGTACATGATCCACTCATTTTTATTGATATTTGATTGACTTTATGTTATTTTGTGGTATCTTCATGTTATCATATCCCTTGAAAGTTTATTTATTGCTTAAGCCATTTGAAAATTTCTTTGATCTTTTTGTGCCAGTAAAACTTTCATTTACTCGTTTTGTGGGTGATATCTTATGGGTTAAGCATCCGTTCTGCCGCTTGGATATATTTCTTACAAATTTATTAATTCTCAATTAATGTTGTCGCCTTTTACATTATCTGACTTCATCTATTTAAGTACTCACAAGTCCAATCCATTGGCCACTAATGCAAAAACCTTGGAACCAGTACTATCTTCTGCTGACATGTTACCCTGAATAGTAACATGTGGGCAATGAATACTGCGTGACCTGACCTGGCTTGAAGGTTGATGTATATAGTAACCTGGTTGATTGACCATGAAACAAATCCCAAATTTGGGCCAGGAAAGCCTATCTTATTATTTGCCATGCCAGACTCCGGAACAGGGTTACAGATCCAGCGTAAACATGGCTTAACAGCATGCAGGTCTGGTCCGATATTAAGGAGGCATATTTCCTTTTTCGTTGAAGCAACCCTCGATGCCATCTATTATTGTATTTTGTTTCGTTTCATAGAAAGTGGTTTTTTAAATGAACCATTAAAATATTGTTATAATGGTCAGCTTAGCATCCTAGTTGCCTATTCAGTTAATCAATAACATTCAACTTTCAGGTTTTGTGATCATGTTCCTTGTTTTCTAGATTGACTGGTTCTATTTATTCATTTCTTATTTTTTAATCTTTCCAGGGGATTTGTGCAGCAGTTACTGAAGCCTATAATATATCTCCAAATCTGGTTTGTATTTTTTGTCCTTACCAGATTTGAACTGGGTAGTTTTCTTGAATTTGATAACATTTTGTTTTAAATTTTATGTTTATGATGAATTAGTTCCTTTTTTTAAACTGAAGTTGCCTTATCATGTTCCTTGAGACCTTCGAATGTTAGTTCTTGCTCTATGGTTATCTTCAGCAGATGAGATCGAGCAAGATGAAAACCCAACAGAAATGTTTCATAAATAAGACTACGCTCAAGAACTCAGACGGAAAATAAATTTGAGCAGAACCAAGGAGTATCTATCGTTTCTGAAGCATGCAACTAAGCATGGATCCAAAATTGAAAGAAAGAAATCCAAGGTCCGCCCAAAAATCAGCTTGCCAAGGGCATAGAAAATTCATAATGTCCGCATGAGATCAACAGACCCTGAGGAGCTTGGATGAAGTAGAGATAAAAAGCCGACCCACCATAGCAACTGACTGTGAAGAACTTCTAAACCATGGGATCACCAACATATCGGGCAATTGAAGAGAAGCAGGCTGAACATGATTACTGCTAACACCAACAAATGAACAATATTTCTAAATGAATATTAGCATCAATAATATCCTCTTATCTTCTGTATCTTATCATCTAAAGACCAATCGATTCATCTAAATCAAATGAATTTCTATTAGATTATCCTCCCCAAAGACTAGTAATCAGTTTCCTCCGGTTGTTTCAGTATAAGCTACAACTTGTATTACACCTGTCTTACGTCCTTATGGTTTTATACGACTCTCTTGTTTGTATTCATTTGTTATTCTGCATTGGCATCCATGCAGCATTTGTTGTGTTATTATGGTTTTCTCACATTTTTCTTGAGCCTTAGCCTTCTTGGTACTATTGATAATTTCATAATGTTTCCATAAATATGTTCGATTTCAAAGTTCTTTGAAGTCAATGAAAGCACTTACATAGGCACACATGCATATAAGCATTACTTTATGCTGTTTCAACTCCTTTTCTGTATTTCATTTGTGATGTTATGATACTTTTTTGCTTCATTGTGGTAACTATTATTGAATTTGCTATTTAAATATATCATTTTTTTTTTAAATTTATGCATGGCCATGAGGCTGAAGTTGAACAAGGTCTTACTTACTACAGCATTGCTTTCATTTATTTGTGTATTCATGCTTTGCTCAAGGCACTTTTTGTGTCAAATAGGAAGGAGAAGGGGCAGGCCTGACATAACATGCATAGGAATTGCTCAAAATATTTTTCGAAGAATAGGTCTAGTAATTCAAACAGAGCTTAGTAGGAACGAATGAAAAAAATGTGAATTCATATAAACAACACAAAATGATGTTGCTTCTTTGTGTATTGCTTTCTGTATAGTTTTGCTAGCTGCAGAAGCACCTTTTATTTATGAGACTTAATGAGTGCATAATGGACAATGAGTTATGATTCTGAATATCAAGCATAGAAAAGAAAGGACACTGGTGACGAAGAAGGCCACAGACGATTGGAATTAGGGACACAGCATGCCTAGGATAGTATATCTGTATATTTTAAAATACGTTATATTTCTAGTACTGTATCATAGACTTAAAGATAAATTAAGAGAAATGAATAAAAATTATAATCCCCATGCCTTGCACAAATGAATACAATAATCAGAATGGTAATGAATCTGTGTAAGGATGATAAAAATGTGATAAAGATGGTAATGAGAGTTGCAGAAGACAAAATTAGATTGGGATCTAACCAGGTTAGAGTCATTGTATTATTCAGTTTGTTGGCAAAATATTTCTTGGTTGTGTCCCTTTGGTGTCCTAAGCTTTTGGAGATGGCAGTTTAAAATACAATATTCAGAAATGTTAAATGCTTTATATTTCACATTGCCTCATTGTGTCCCAGTGTCCTTTTTGGCATGCTTCGTCCTTTGGTTTGTCTATTACTGTTTTTGGATTTGGGTGATTTGTTTGATGTTTTAGATTTCAATTTTTCTTTCTTGTATACTTGAAAAACATTTTATACATTAACTCTTGAAGAGTGTCTTTTTTTCAGTTTGCATGGGACAAGAAGAAAAAACTTGTACGAATAGATTTTAGACTCAGCATATATGATCCCAATACTATGATAACTAAAGTTCTTGGAATGTTTCTGTATTACATTCTGGAAATGCTTGAACTCTTATTTGACATCTATTACTTGTAGTTTTTGTTTCTCTAAAGATTAATATTGTGAATTGTACTTCAATAGGATTTGCTTGTTCCTTCTCTCTTGAGTGGAGGAATTGAGTTTTCTGCTTCTGCTTTGACAATGGAACCAGGCACACCTATTCCACCTATGCTTGCTAGGTATGTTATTTGTTCATTTGCCAGCTATTTTTCTCTGAATTTTCTTTGAGTTGACACTTCTGTTATATGTCTTGTCACAGAATCACCAATGGTATCAGCCAAGTACTGAAGTTGTTCCAGAATAGAGCTTTTACATGTGAATTCAAGTAAATTTTATTTAGAAATGGTGTTCCTTTTGCAACACACTGTAATATATATTTCTATAATTCTACCTTCAATGCTAATCACTTCTTGCTATCTTAATTAAGTTAATTTAGGTACTTTTTTATAATTTGAAGTATATTTTGTTGTTGTATAGACATTCAGCTTATGTAATCAGGTGGCCACCGCATTTGATTAACATTATATATCAATTATAAGATCTTCAGTAAAAGTATTTGAAGGATGACTATGTTTAACAGTAGAGATTCTCAACAAGATATAATTTATTATGATATCTTCATATATTTGAAGAATGACTATGTTTGATTCAAAAGGCCCTTAGGAAAAAAAATTGCTGGTTTAACTTTGAAAGGGTAAATTTGTAAATAAAAACTATGGGGAGGTTAAATTTCAAAAATGTGAATTCAGAATTGTGAGTGGGCAACTAAATTAGGATAGGAGAGAGGTCTATATGGAGAAAATTAAGGCTATCCAATATTCTTTCCCAAAATTTTCAACCTATTTCTACGTGTTTGTCCACTCTTAAGAAGATATCAAAGGGAATATTTGTCACGACCCGACTCGGATGCTCGATTTAACGAGGCGGGAACTAAAAGTCGGACGGTAGGATCTAATCATTTCAGTTCATAAACAAAACAATATTAAAACATTGAATTCCTCTTAGCTTTCATCTGAAGAGCCACTAACAAAATTCCTCAAATACTTAACATTTGTCTCAAATCATAAATTACCTGTTATCTGTTGCATGTCATCTTCTATAGAGGAGCTCTTCTCTTTCTCTCATTTCTAAATCTTTGGATATTTACCCAACAACAACAACAACAACAACATCAAGCCTTTATCCCACTACGTGGGGTCGGCTACATGAATCCTTTTTCTCCATTGTGTTCTATTAAAAGTCAAATTCTCATTTAAACCTAATAAAGAAAGGTCATTCCTAATATTTTCTAACCAAGTCTTTGGATATTTACCCGAAACAATTAATTAGTGGAATGAGTTTATACAGTAAACTCAGTAGGTAACTGTTAAAACGATCAACATGAATATTCTTTATTTACAATACACTAATAATCTTTAATATGCATCTTATCCTTTCTTAACTCTATTTCATTCATTTCAGTCATTTATACATATCCGGTCGTATTCCTTTAAAACATTATAAAACTTTAATATTTATTCATTTTCTCATTTAATTCGTAGATGAGCACCGTCTAAATGTACTCAAAGGTACAACCATTTTCATTTTTTCATTTTCCTTTTTCGTGCACGGGTAAGTTACTTCCCCAACCAGTACCATACGGGAGTGAACTCCTGTAAGTTGCATGCATATCATTTTCCTTTCTTTTACATTTATTTTGAACTTATCGATTCATTTTCATATGTCACTTCTTCGTTTGCATACTTTCTTAATACATACATGTATCATATAATATCCTTTTTCACACATATACACAATTTCATTCATGTCATTTCATTCATTCATTTTCTGTTATAATAATATTTACATTCATTTATGCATTTGAACTTTTAACATTTCACACATGTAGTCTCTAAAAAGTAAAACTTTTGAAGCAATACTATGATATAAAATACTATATCATATTCGAAAGAATATACAAAATATTGAATTTCATAATTACAATTATCCACTTTGATTCTCCTCCAATATTTTTCTTGTATTGAAATCCTTTTAACTGTTCACATAAATATAACATTTTAATTAATATTAAATCTCAATTTGAATGACTCAACAAACATTGGATTTCTTCCACATGAAATTACCTTACAAATTTTCACTTCTCTCGTTGTTGAGTCTTTGTTGAAACAAACTCTTACAACTTGGTCTCCCTTTAAATCCCTAATATTAAACAATAAATTTTTTATAAAATAAATATGCTATCTAACAAAATTCATTTGAAAGTCTATTTACAATGAGGGGATTTTTTCCCAAATCCTAAAGCTTCATCTTTCTCCAGCACAAATCTCCTCTCCTCGCTACCAAATGTCTTCCTTACTGTCAAATTAAAATTTTCCACTAATTATAGTAATGATTAGGAACAATTTATAAAATTTTGAGAAAACAAACATTTTTCCTATTTCCTTTCAAATTGTTTTTCTCTTTCACCGTAGTTTCTCCCAAATCCCCACTTGTATAATAATAGGAATGAAAAGGAGTTGTTTAATCTTACCCTCCAACGCGATCATTTGCTAAAAATGGCGAAACAAAAAATTCCCCAAGCTTTTTCGCAAGTTCGGCCGTCCGCACCCACCCTTGCCTGTTCGCGAACGTCTCCCCCTCTCTATTTCGTTTGCTAAAACCAACTATTCTTAGGTCGCGTCTAATAATAGGTTGGTTGGCCTGTTCGGTTGAACCAGCCACCCAACCGGTTTATTACAATCTCCCCTACTTATAAAAACTTCGTCATCAAAATTAAATCAAGTATAAGGAAACATACCTTAGTTAAATAGAGATGATGATATTGACTTTTCATTTCAGCTTCCTTCTCCCAGGTGGCATCTCTTTCCATCCATGCTTCCATAAAATCTTCACAAAAGGTATTGCTCTATGCCTCAACTATTTTACATCATAATCCAGTATTCTTTCAGGTTCCTCAATATATTTTAAATCAGGCTGCATGTTAATAAATTTGGACCAATTCTCTTTGACTCATCTGATACATATTTTCGAAGCACTGATATAGAAAACACATTATGAATTCCTTGTATATGCACTAACATATACAATTTGTAAGCCATTTTTTCATTCCTCTATGACTTCAAAAGGACTTATGAATCTTGGACTCAATTTTCCTGTCTTTCCAAACCTTTGTATACCTTTCATTAGACTGACTTTTAAGAAAACAATTTCTCCTTCTTCAAACTCAACTGATTAGTGTTTTGCATCATAATATTTTCGTTGCCTGTCTTGTACTGCCTTTAGTCTGTATCTGATCATTCTTATTTTGCTAGTAGCCTCATCTACCAATTCAGTTCCAATGATTTTTCTTTCACCTGTTTCTACACAACACAAGGGTGTTATGCACTTTCTCCCATAAAGCGCCTCGTATGGTGTCATTCCAATACTAAATTGAAAAGTATTATTATATGCAAATTCAATCAATGGTATATGAGCCTCCCAATTTCCTCCAAAATCTAAAACACAACCTCAATAAATCCTCTAAAGTTTGAATTGTCATTTATGATTGTCCATCTGTCTGAGGATGAAATGTTGTACTGAAAGTCAATATGGTGCGCATAGCTTCCTGAATTTTTTTCACAATTTAGAAGTGAATCGGGCATCTCTATCAGAAATAATTGATTTTGGATTTCCATACAACGTCACAATTTCATTCACATATATTCTTGCCAACTTCTCCAATGAATCTGTCTGCTTGATTGGTAAGAAATGAGCTGACTTAGTTAATCTGTCAATAACAACCCATATTGCATCTCGACTCTGCCTTGACTTGGGTAATCCAATTACAATGTCTTCCCATTTTCACTCTGGTATAGGTAAAGGTTGTAGTTAACCACTTGGCTTTTGATGTTCTGCTTTAATCATCTGTATCATCTGACAGGGAATATATTTTACTACAAATTTTGTAGCATTCTTTTTTAATCATGGCCACCAAAACAACCCTCTCAGTTCTTGATACATCTTTATACTGTCTGGGTGAATTTCATAAGTTGAAAGGTGAGCTTCTTACATTATCTATTCTCTTAAGTTTTTAATATTTGGAATACAGATCCTGCCTTTCTACTTTAGTAGTCCTTCCCTATCTATAACAAAGTTCTCTAATTGTCCTGTTTTCATATTCCTTATGATCTTTTGAAATTTTTCATCTTGAGACAATGAATTGAGCACTCTATCCTTAAAAGTAGATTGAATCACCAATTGATTTAATATCATATATTTCATATTTCTCTGATTGACCACCGACAACTCTAGTCTTTTCATGCTTTGATTGTCTGTTCCTGCTGGGTGATTAGCCAATTTGCATTTTCAAGAGCTTTTCTGCTAAGTGTATCCGCAATTACATTTGCTTTTTCAGGATGATACTGTATGTCCAAGTCATAATCTTTAATGAGCTCTAACCATCTTTTCTGTCTCAAATTAAGTTCTTTTTTATTGAAAATATATTTAAGACTCTTATGATCTGTAAACTCTTCACATCTGACCCCATATAAGTAATGCCTTCATATTTTGAGTGCAAAAACTACAGCTGTCAATTCTAAGTCATTGGTGGGGTAGTTTCTTTAATTAATAAGAATAAAATCAAGTCATTGCTGAATGGCCAAGGCTAACAATAGTTTCTCAGGTGAGATGTTTTATGGGTCTTGCAAGTTATTACAGGAGGTTTGTAGAGGGATTCCTCAGATTGCAATACCGTTATCCAGATTAACTCAGAAAGCAGTGAAATTTGAATGGAGTGATCAGTGTGAAGAAGCTTTCCAGAAGTTAAAGAATTGACTAATGACATCTTAATTTTGACAATTCCATCAGGTTCAGAAGGATTTCAAATTTTCTGTGATGCTTCCTTAAGGGGACTTGGATGTGTATTGATGCAGCATGGTAGATTAGTGGCCTATGCTTCAAGGAAATTGCCACATAAATTCTTTCACCACTAATCACATGCCCAAGAAATTTTACACTGTTCAACCAAAATTCATATTTTAAAAATTTAGCATATAACTTATTCTCTTTAAGTGTTTGCAATACTGCCTGCAAATGATTGGAATGACTCTCTTCATCTGTTGAGTAAATCAATATATCATCAATAAAACAATTACAAATATGTCTAAGAATGGCTTAAAAAATTTATTAATCAAATCTATAAATACAGCTGATGCATTTGTCATTTTAAAAGGCATTACCATAAACTCATAGTAATCATACCTGGTTCTAAAAGCTGTATTTTCTATATCTTCCTCCTTAATACGCAACTGATGGTATCCAGATCTCAAATCAATTTTAGAAAAAATTATTGCTCCCTCCAGTTGATCGAAAAGATCATCAATTCTGGGTAAATGATATTTGTTCTTAAAAGTAAGATTATTCAGTTCTTTGTAATCTATGCACATTATGAAACTTATATCTTTCTTCTTTACAAATAGTACTAGAGCTTCCCAAGGTGAGAAACTTGGCCTGATAAATCTTTTATCTAGCAATTCCTGTAATTTCTTAACTGACATTCTGTTAGGTGCCATTGACGCTGGTTCTTAACCTGGTATCAACTAAATAGTGAAATCTATTTTTCTTTCTGGTAGTAATCCTGATAAATCATCTAAAAACACCTCTGGATACTCTTTGATTATAGGTATATCTTTCAACTCTTTAACTTATTTATTTGTATCATTTACTTGAGCAAGAAAATACTGACATCCTTTGGATACAAATTTACATGCTTTCATATAAGTGATTATCATTAAAGAAATTTCTCTCTCCATAAAATTTCAATTCTTTTTTTCTGGGAAAATTAAATTTAGCAATTTTTCTAGTTGCACTCAATAATCACAAAGTGCTTTGATAACCAATCCATTCGTAAAATTATGTCAAATTCTTGTAATGGTAAAACATTCACTATTGCTTCAATCTCTCTTTCTTTTATTTTTGAAGTCACTGGCATACATCATTTACATTCACAACAGGCCTATTTGGCATCAAAACTTCCAAAATTTCATTTATTCCATAAACATTCAATCTCATGGATTTAACAAATGCCTTTGAAATGAAGGAGTGTGAAGCTCCTGTATCAAAACGGATCTGAACAAGCTTTCCTTGAGTCGTTAGCTCACCTATAAAATTACATAAAAAATAACATAAACATTCATAATACATATTTATTTATTTCTCATTTTTTTTATCACCTGTAATTACTTTAGGTGAATCGTTAGCATCCTTCTGAGTCAGTGCATATATTCTAGGCAGAGTATTCTGTCGGCTTTGACTTGGTCTTGGAGTAGAAGCAGCTGATTCTCTTGTTCTTGGTCTTCCAATATTCTTCTGAGATCCATTATTTTTCTCTGACTCTCCTATTGATCTTTGTCTCAAAGTAGGATAGTTCTTGACAATATGACTTGGTTTATGACACCAAATACAAGTATTTGTACCAGATAAATATTCTCATTTATGTTAGCTTCCACATTTGCTGAAACTGTTCACACTTGAACTGTCACTGTTACTGGACTTAGTCTTCTTCTAATTAAACTTCTAAGCTTGTGAAAGAGGTTTACTATGCAAATCCTGTGAAGTTCCCATATCCTCACAACTTTTTCTCTTTTGAAAATCACGTCTCCTTTGAGTATTTTGTAAGTCCATTTCTATCTTCCTAGCCCTTTACTCCAATACTGAATAATCTTCAATTCCAAATAGAACAATAGGCTATCTAATTGCTTCTTTCAATCCAGATAAGAATCGATGACATTGTTCCTCTACAATATGTATTAATTGAGAAGCATATCTGGATAATGTTGTAAATTGAGCTTCATATTGCATAACTGATCTATCTCCCTGCACCGGTCTCATAAATTTATCCTGCATCTACCTCCTTGCAGAAGGATGCACGAACCAATCTCTGAACAGTTTTGTAAAATCATCCAACTTAAATTACATGTCTTGAATCCCTCCTGTTTTGTTTTTATGTTGGCCTCTCCACCACCTTTCTGCTTCTTCATCAAGAGCAAAGACTGTCAGAGAAACTTTCCTCTCCTCTGGACAGAACATTCCTTCTAAAATTTTTTCAACCCTTAATAACCAATTTTCAGCTTCAATTGGTCCTTCTACTCCTTTAAATAATAGTGGTCTCATATTTTAAAACAGTTTGAGATACTTATCAATAGGCATTCCATCGCCACTGCTACTTCTTGATGGTTGATTCTTTGAGTCTTGGTCAACTAAGTCATAGCTGTCATCATTTGTGCTAATGCATCAAGATTAATATTAACATTAGGCACTGGTCTTTCAACTTCCTCTACTTTATCCTCTTCTCCAAGATCATTTTTGTTCATGTTTTCAATAAGATATTCATTTTACATTAAATTTTTAAAATATTAATAATCATCCTAATGGGTCTTCCAATATGATTCATATCTTAATTGGGTCTTTGATATCACTTTTATCACGACATGGCCTGGATGCTCAATTTAACGAGGCGAGAAATAAAAGTCAGACTGTAGGATCTAATCATTTCAGTTCATAAACAAAATAATATTAAAACATCAAATTCACCTTAGCTTTCATCTGAAAAGCCACTAACAAAATTCTTCAAATACTTAACATTTACCTCAAATCATAAATTACATGTTATCAGTTGCACGCCATCTTCTATAGACGAGCTCTTTTCTTTCTGTCATTTATAAATCTTTGGAGATTTACCTGAAACAGTTAATTAGTAGAATGAGTTTATAAAATAAACTTAGTGGGTAATTGTTAAAACAATCAATATAAATATTCTCTACTTACAATACACTTATAATCTTTACTATGCATCTTATCCTTTCTTAAATTTATTTTATTCATTTCAGTCATTTATATGTATCCGGTCGTATTCCTTTAAAACATTATAAAATTTTTATATATATATTTTTTTCATTTCCCCAGTTAATTCATACAATAACACCGTCTAAATGTACCCAAAGGTACAACCATTTCCATCTTTTCATTTTTCTTTTCCATAACTTTTTTTTTGTGCACGAATACGTTGCTTCCCCAGTCAGTATCATACGGTGGTGAACTCCTGTAAGTTGTATTATATCCTTTTCCTTTCTTTTTCATTTATTCTGAACTTATTGATTCATTTTCATATGTCATTTCTTCGTTTGCATACTTTCTTAATGCATATGTGTATCATATAACATTCTTTTTCACACATATACACAATTTTAGTCATGTCATTTCATTCCTTCATTTTTTGTTGTAATAATATTTACATTCATTTATGCATTTAAACTTTCAATATTTCACACATGTTAGTCTCTAAAAAGTAAAACTTTTTAAGCAATACTATGATTATACAAATAACTATATCATATTTGAAAGAATAATACAAAATATTGAATTTCATAATTAAAATTACCCACTTTGATTCTCCTCCTTCAATATTCGTCTTGTATTGAAATCCTTTTAATTGTTCATACGAATATAATATTTTAATTAATATTAAATCTCAATTTGAATGACTCAACAAACATTGGATTTCTTCCACATGAAATTACCTTACAAAATATTCACTTCTCTCATTGTTGAGACTTTGTTGAAACGAACTCTTACAACTTGGTCTCTCTCTTTAAATTCCTAAAATTAAACAATAAAATTTTCATAAAACAAATATGCTATCTAACAAAATTCATATGAAAGTCTACTTACAATGAGGGGATTTTTTTTTAAATCCCAAAGCTTCCTCTTTCTCCCTTACAAATCTCCTCTCCTCGCTACCAAATGTCTTTCTTATTGTCAAATTAAATGTTTCCACTAATTAGAGAAAGGATTAGGAACAATTTATAAAAGTTTGAGAAAACAAACATTTTTCCTATTTCCTTCCAATTTGTTTCTCTTTTTTACCGTCGTTTCTCCCAAATCCCCACTTCTATAGCAATAGGAATGAGGAGTTGTTTAATCTTACCTTCCAACGCGATCGTTTGCTAAAAACAGTGAAATAAAAACTTCCCCGAGCTTTTTCGCGAGTTCGGCCGTCCGCACCCTTGCCTGTTCGCGAACGTCTCCCCCCTCTCTATTTCGTTCGCTAAAATCGACCCCTCTTGGGTCGCGTCTAATAATAGGCGTGTTGGCCGGTTCAACCGAACCGGCCACCCAACCGGTTTATTACAATATTACCTTGATTTAATTTATGGTTATTCATAACTTGAATGGATGTCGGAGATTCTGGCTAAGGATTGGTAAATAGATGCTTCGTCGTGAGATTTGGGTTTTCTCTAGATTCATCCTTGACTTTAGAGGTGGAGAGATAACCAATTATTTATGTATCCTTTAGTGCTCATGTGCTGGGTTTTTTTGTTTCTGTGGATGGACGTTTCTCTTCTTGAGAGGAAATCACTATTTTTCACTTGATTAGATTTTTATGTTGTCACCTTCAAATAGAAAATCAAAGCCCTCCATTCTCTTTGATATTATTAAACTACTTGTATGCATGATTTCAAGAAGATTTACAATCAATTACAAAATTCTACTAGTTGTAAAAAAAATTATAAAATTTGTCGACCCCTATGTGAATGGAGGGACTTAATATAAGTTTTAATTAAAGCAGTTATACTGAAATAACAAATTCGAGGGCATTTGTGTTATTATCACAACTAACGCTTGTTGCAAGTATAGTAGAGGTGAGATGGAAAAGAAAATAACATCCTTGAGTTGCATTAGCATGAACGGTGGCAACTTGTAGGAGTGTTGAAATAGATCTTGATTTAAATCATTAGTCATGCGTTCTTTTTAAAGAATCTTATTGTTCGTATGCATCACATCATTCTTTGTCATTGAATTTCATCCTTATTGCTAGAATCTACTCATTATTATTAGACATCATTCATTATTAATGACAAAAGTTTGCTTGTTTTTAGCAAGTGGTGCATCTATGGAGAGGCGGTGAGTAGGAGGCATATTGACTCAGCAAAGTTTTGAACTTTCGGAGTGATCTATGAAGTATTGATGCTTTTCTAGTGGTTGGTTTGGAGAGGTGACCAATAGATTGTCCCTTTGGCTACAACCCCAAAATGAGTGATTTGCTGGCTCAATGTTTGTAAAGCCCATATGATTGAAATGACTGGCTATCCAGGTGAGCCAGTTTGATCCATTATTAGAGTAAGGCTGTGCTTTTCATCCAAATTTGTAGGAATGCATAGAGAATTCTCCAACTGAATTAAATTGAAGCCCTATTTACATACTTTGAGTGGGTCATTTTAGTCCTTTTCATGTTTAATCATAATAGATGGTGGAGATGAAAGCTTCAGATGATTTAAAATTTATTCGAAACCCCCTTCTTGTAGGGCAGTTTGCCCCACCTTTCTAAACTAAGGTTGGCTCAAGCATTCAAAAACAATGTGATCATAAAGTCTTTGATAATTGATCTGAAGATGCCACATTGTTGATTGTGACATCATGATTATAATGGATTAAACAAATTTAAGTTTTGTTGAATAGATTGATGGAAATAATTGCAAAGTTTTGCTGCCCCTCCAATTGGTCTAACAAAATGAATGATATTGTTCATTTTAAATGGATCAACTCATGTCCTTAGGAGGAGCATTTAGAGACAAACAACTCATGTTGTGGTGGAGTGTAGAAGAAACTTAGGGAAATTGTTGTCTTTTAGAGTAATTTATATAATATAGAGTGAACGGCATTGTAATGGATGTTTGCATAGTGTTTGTAGGTGGTTGCTTCTTAGGGGACTATAGATTGACTCATTGATCAATGCCAACCCTAGATGAGAGGTATGAGTTTACCATGATAGTAGTGGACGCCACTCAAGCAGAACTTGTTGGGGCAAATACTGTGTAATTTATTGGTTTTCACTCATCTTCTCATTCGTCCACACTCATGATCTAAAGAAATGAATCCAAATAGCCGGTATTGTTTAATTGTTCAAATCAAGCGATCTTAGCAAGTTACTCCATGAAGTGCATCTAACATCCAAGCAGCGTATGACTAGAACCCATATGCGATCAGTCTCTAAAGACTATTAACTGAAATTTCCCAACAAATTGAATATTTCGCCCAAACCGCTCATTAGATGTTGTGGAAGATTCCAATTCTTTCTTGACACTGCAATAACCTTTCGTACCCATGTCACCCACTAAAGAACCGCCAAGTGGCCACTATTGGCACAATGTGATAACCATCCTCTAAGATTCCTCTAATCACATAATGTCTCTTTTCCATGAATACACAACATTTCATATTAGTAAGATAGTCATATAGGGTTGTGAGTAAGTTGAGTCAAGCTTAAGTCTTGGTTAACTAAAGCTAGGCTCTCCTATTGAATGCCTGACTCGAACTCTAGCTTGACCAGGAGTTCAACTCCAAATCAAGCTCAAGTCGAATTCATATAGGGAGTTCAAGCTTGGCTCATTTGTATATCCCCAAGCTTAAGCTTGACTCGAGAACTTGAGATCGTCGAAGAAGATAAGGAAGTCGTGGTAAGAACACATTGAAAAAGGATCAAAGAGACCAGCAGCATTAATGAATTCATTGCAAGAGCTTGATGAAGAAGACATCGGCGAGGAAGTAACAGCAGGAGTTTTCTATATAGGGCATTGATGGGTCCATTGGCAAAGAATTCATTGCAAGAGTTCACTATAGAAGGCATTAATGGGTCTAGTAATGACGAAATCATGGTGGGATTTCATTGTGGAAGGCATCAACAAGTCCAACTGCAAGGAAAAATGTCGTAGGAATTCACTATATAAGGCATCGATGGGTCAACAACATTTGGAGAAGAAAAAATAATTAGTAAAACTTGTAGCTCGTTCGAATTGGATTAATTAAAGCTGTGGAAAATATCAGGATTTAGGGTTCTTAATTGAGCTAGCTAGTGATCCAATGAGCCGAGCTGACTCAAACTTGAGCTTGAGCTTGTGCTCGTATAACATATGAGTTATTGAACATCATGGCTCATATGAGTTATTGAGCTGACTCAAACTTGAGCTTGAGCTTGGCTCGATAACATAGTGAGGTAAGTTTGTGCTAGTTTGCAAGCTAGCTCCACTTTTGCCCATACAATCATATGATGTCCAACACATCTAATTAGCCTCTGCTTCGTTTAACAAATGTCCCATTATTAGTAGTAGTGGCAAAACCTTGAGCAAAAATGAAATGAGGACGGGTGAATAACCAAACAAAATCTCAAAAGTAAGACTCCAAGTTTACATTGTTCATTGAGATTCACATCATCCATGACTACATATATATCAAGCTTCAAAAGAGATACATATGAGAGATATTTCACTTCATAGGGATAATACCATTTTATCTGCATTAATGATTGAGAAAGTACACATCCACTTGTTGTGAAGATAGGTGTTGAATGCAGAGAAAAGCATTGATAATACTTCTTTTCTATTCTCTTCTCTACTTAAAGAACTTCTTCCTCTTCCTTTTTATTTTCTTATGAATGTGGGATGCTTTACAAATGAGGTTTATATGGATCTATATAGTGAAGAAGTTCACCTTTTAACATTAATGATCAACCACCATTGAAGACTTTCTAACCTCAATTGTACACTTTGTGGTAGCCTCTATTTAGGATATTATGATAGCCACCATTTTGAAATTTTCAGCTGTTGTAGAGAGCCGATATTTTTTAATAAGCTGAAAATTTGAATTCACATTTAACACCCTTCTACATCTTTTGCTACTAGAGTTGATCTACATCACGTGTCTTTATATTGTTGTTATCAAAGGGATCCTCTCTAGCCAACAGGATGCCCATAAATAACTCTCTTTGTCCCTAAATAACTTGCAAGAACTCAAGCTTATAGCCTAAATTCTGTAATATGAAAGCCATTGTACCAAGTGTATTTTTGCTTCTTATTGTAGAGATTGAGGAAGAGTGATCGAGTGACCATCATGATCCTTTGTTCTTTATAGTGAAGCTTCTCTCCCTTTTATGTGCAATGGACATAGGCCAACCAATGAAATCATTATCATACCTTGTTTCTTTCGATTTTTCTTTCTCCTGTCTTGTTCTCTTTTCTCTCTAGCTTCTCTCTCTCTTTAACACACACACAACACCTTCATTAAGAAGTAAATTGACTCAACAACTTAATTTACCCCCATTTCCTCTCTACGTTTTTCCCTCTATTGTAAATTGGTCGAAAGTTTACCTCCACATGCCATTTGATATGTCAGAAAAATTTTGACAGTTTGCATTTGGTTGGGTTGATTTGACATTTTCCAACCATGTAGACTCTATTTTGCATTGTCAAAGTGCTCATAGGCTCAATGCTTTAGACCTTGTCTAATGGTTGATCACTCCATCTCAAGCTTGTTTGGTCACCGGTACAGTAACTAATCAAATTGGGCTCCAATGCAGCTCTTTTGGGTTGCCTCAATGTTGACCAACGGACATGGAGCCGAAACCAAAGCTAAGTTCCAGAAAACCAGGAAGAAAAAACTTCATACCTCGTATATGATAGCTCAGTTGACTCCTCCGTTGAATCTAGCTAAAATCCCGCTCAGATACCTCGGCACCATCAAAAGACCTGAGCAAATCCCCGAAATCTGGCTGATATCCACGTCTTCTCCGGCAAATACCGTTGAAACCTCGTGATATGCCATGGTTTTCGTCGTTAAAAGCAAATCGAATGAAGCCCTCAGTTCTTCTTTTCCATTTTGCTACTTTCCTCCAATCCACTGAACTACTTTTGTCGGCCTCAGCTCCTGTGACCAAATCTCTCTACCGACTCACTTCTTCCGCCTGTAGCTCATCATCTTCCAAGCTTAACCACCTATCAAGCCACCGCAAACCTCCTCCCTTGTCGAACCCATTCGCAAGCCAAAGCCGGCCTTCCACTAAGCTTCTCCACCACTGTCCTATCTCCACTCTCACAAACCGCGAGCCTCATTTAGAGACCGAGCCCCGACTTGCATTCCGACCTCAAACTGTTAAATCGAACCCGAGAGCAGGCCTCCTTCAACGTCATTCTTCCTTGTTCACTTCTCACCCACGAAATCCACATCTGTCCCGACCTCTTCACCTGCTCTAGTGGAAATATCCCAGTACCCTTCCACCTTGCCTGCACCGATCTCCTCCCAAGACACTATACCCATGCCTCCGACCTATATATCCAAAGCCCACTCTCTAACCCAACCCATGAAGTTAAACCTTTGCGGCGCACCGAAAGACCGCCCATACAAGCTTTTATTGTGCGTGGTGGGATGGGACCCCGGTGCGACGCCTACGATGAGGCGGCTAATCACCTAAAGACTCATTTCGACGTTCGTGGCGCACAGAAAAACTGGCTATACACTTCTTTATTGCGCGTGGTGGGATGGAAACCTGATGCGACTCCTATGGCGAGGCAGGGTCACTTATAAGTACCCTAGAGCGGGGAAAAGCCAACTATGTTTAAAACTTGTACATTCAAAGATCTCATATACGCCTTTATTGTGCGTGATGGGAATGAAGACTACAGCCGCGGTGTCTAAGGACACCTGCTATACACGACTTTATTTAGTGTGGTGGGAAGGCCCAGGCTCCTGTAGTTTCCCCTAAACAGGGGAGACGTCGGGAGGCTGTCGAAATTTTGCCTGAAAATGACATGTACTTGGACTCGAACTTTTGAGCCTTTGAACAGAATTTGAACTTGATTGAACACATATAAGAGACTTGAACAAATACGAAAGACATGAATTGGGACTCAAATGAATGAACTATAAGGACTTGTATTTGAACACAAATTAAATGACTAATCAAGACTTGGACCAAAATAAAATAAGTTTGAACTTGAACTTGATTTGAATATCAAGTGAATATAATTTGAACAACTAACAAAGATTTGCAACTTGACTATAAAGGACTTGGTCTTTGACTGGAATATGAACATCAATCGATAAGCTATATGGAATTTGAATTGAGGAATAATCAATGTTCCAATGGAATTTTCATTCCAATTGGAATGCAAATAAAGGAGGATGATCTATCCGAATCTCATCAAAGCAAAGACCCATGCACAAGTTCATTCTAAGCTTTGACATAAAGTTTATTTGAGCAATCATAATCAGTCTATAACGACCACCTCAATTGGAGTGAAGGGATTTGTATCAAGTTCATCATGTACCTTGTAAACTATCTTTGAGGACAAAGAGTTTACAAGTAGATTTCTAAACTACCTTTGAAAACAAGGGGTTTGCAAATAGAATTTGTGCGTAAACAATGGGAAGATAGTGTAATATGTGGCAACCTATCTACAGATCATCATGGAAAATCTTTAATGAATGTCATAGTTAACTCATAAAGATCATGTCAATGCATGTCTACGATCAACAATAGTACTTATGCTTTCCTGACACATTTAGACATCATACAGTGAGTATTATGACTTCCCCCTAGTCAACGACAATGAATCATGAATAAATACAGTGGTTGCACACGCATGTTGAAGGTCAACACACGATGAGCATGATAGATGGCAGATAAATATGTGGGGAGTCTATTAAAAATGAACACAACTCATTCAACAGTCAACCTCAATTCATAGACAAGCCCATTCATCTACCTATAGGTAATGGTGATTGATTTGCAACGAATACAACATGTACATGGGAAATTTGTCAAAAGGCAGGGATGAAGGGACCACGATGGCCTGGGATGACGAAACCATGATCGGGTCCATCGTCGATTTCCCCACCATCCTCTTTAAGTGCAAGATGGTGAAATTTCCAATTTTAAATATCAAATGTTTTAACCTTCCAATTTCTAAATGTCCAAATCAAAACCCATGCTGCTACTATATGCTTGATACCATGTATCTACGGATACAACATATCTGATCGATGACTAGCCTTAATCGAAAGTTCTCTCTCGTGATCGAGAGGGGTAATTAACTTTAAGGGCTTGCGCCTATAGGAAACCAAAACTCAGATCATAAAGTCCTCACAAAATGAGGGCGAAATCTCTGGATAGTGTCTTATCTTCCAAAATTTACCCCGGAACTAAATTTTGTTAAAACTCCCCTGAAAAAAAAGTAAGTGGGCAGAGGCTGGGGTCGAATTTTCGGAGCCCACAATCAAGATCATGCTTCAAGACAAAATATGCGTTTGATTGCATAGGTTTTTTTTTTATGATTATAACAGTTTTATTCCTGAATGGCTGGATGGTGACAGCCATGTTAAGAATCAGGTTTGTTTTATTTTGATGCAAACATCATTTTGGTAATTAACTGATGATGCATTGGGGAGCAACTCTTGTCAGAATCAAGTGATTGACGTTTATCTGTTTTAATACCATATTTGAAGGACCATGAAGTTCCATTATTTGGAGCCTAAGTTTGCATCCTTTTGATGTTTTGTTATGAAACGACCATATAATGTATTGGTTTAGAGCCAAATTTTGTAGTTTTCACAGTTCGGTTCTATAATATGAATTTTTATTGTTGTAATAGTTGTTGCTTTGCCTCCAAATGCAACAGTCTAGAGCCATCTGAAGTAGTTAATTTTTTACTTTTGAGCTGTGAGGTTATCTTAGATAGAAACTCTAGTGTGGACAATTATTAAATCATTTCCCCATTTTTGCTCTAGCAATTTACTAAAAAACGTCTGTTTTCCTTGTGTTATTTTCCATGCTAGTACTCGGCATTGACAAATTTTGTCACATCATCGTAATGACCCTCACCCAAAAAAATTGATTTCATCTTGCTGCTTTGCAAATCACTAGCAATGTTTGTGTGAATTCACAATGCACTCCGGGCCACTTTAAACCATGAGACTGAACTTGCCAGACTTTCTTTAATTTTAAAATGGCCTAGCATTACCCTCATCAGGTGACTAGCATAAAATGATGTTCTATGGAAACCTATTTAAATGAAGCTGTTCTAGAGTGATGCCGGTGTCAGGTTTGATTAAGCGTAGGAGTATATATAGTATGTGATTTGATATCACATTAGGAAAATTATGCTCATAAGTCAATTCTGAGCCCACCAATTATGCGTGTCTCTAGGTATTTCTTAAAATTGTTGTTTCTCAACGTGAATTTTTTGCTCTTGCATTGGTTGACTTGACATTGTAATCTATTCTAACTTATTTTAACATGGAGGTCTCATATTCTTTGATATATAGATTTCTAATAAATCCTTTTGCTATAGATATGATGGTCAACGTGCCCAAATTCACAAACTTTCATCTGGCTCCATACGAATATTTTCACGCAAAATGAAAGAGTCAACTTCTAGATTTCCAGATTTGATAACAATAATAAAAGAATTTTGTAATCCGGCCCATGCCACTTTTATACTGGACACGGAGGTAATCCTTGCTGATCAAGGGAATTTGATAGCACGTATCCAACTAAATTTGTTTGCTAAAAGCCTTTTCTTCACTGTGTGGTTATTTGCTGGTTCCTTTTGCACTTTTGTCATAGATTGTTGCTGTTGATCGGAAGAATGGAAGTAAGCTCATGTCTTTTCAGGAGTTATCATCACGAGAACGGGGTAGCAAAGATTATTCAATTGCAATGGATGGCATAAAGGTTGGTGTGAACGGGTGAAAAAGATTTAAAATAAAAATTTCCTCCCTGTTATCTTTCATGGTTTATTTATATACATGTATGCTAATGCTCGACACACCACTACATGTCTAGTTTTACAGATAGAAAAACATGCTTTACCTTGATTGTAGTATGCATTCCTGATGTAGATAAAGTTGCATGCATCACAAATATTGAAGAGTTAATGACCAAAGTAGTTCCTAATTTTTTTTTTTTTTTTTGGGTACATTTTAGCCTCTGACTTTTCCAGTGTTCAATTTAATCCCTCCACTTGTCAAATTTGAATCAATTTGGTACTTAAATCAACTTTATCATTTATTTGGTTAAAAATAAGTGGGGGAAGTTTTTTAATGATGGTATTATGAATTGTTAGAGTTAATCTCACTATTTAATATCGGCTCCTACTTGGAAAGCTTTCCTTCACCAATTTCATCCAAAGAGATGGCATAGTTGACTTAAGACTTAATTAGTTTAGATTTGGTGAGTTGAGGAACTAATTGAACATCTAAAAAAAATTGAAACTAAAATGAACACGTAAAAATTCTCAGAATAATTTTAGTTTATCCGTTCACTCAATTATTAATTTTAAATGATCATGCACGTCTTTTTTAGGTGAATACTAGTGGAAATTGCTGGAACTGAAGCATACGTTTGCTGTTTGCAATTAAATTGCCTCAAATATAGAAACATGGGTTAGATTCATAATTATTATTTTTGAAGTAATTGCATCCATGAGAAATTTTTAAATAGCGATTTACATGAAAAACTTTTTCGATGTTATAATTTTCAATGTCAGGATATCTAAAGTTAATCTAATATTACTGACCTTTGGCCCTTTATTTCGCGGCAACTATTAAAAATTTCTTTTCTTTGTGATACATAAGCCTAACAAATCTTTGCAGGAGATTAATCTTTACCTTTTGTTGTCTCAACAGTTCTCAAATCACTTGAACTTTTTGTTATCTGAAAATATGAGGATTTATACATCTATAAAGGTCCTATGGTTACGCAATCAAATGAAGTTAAATGCTTCTAAAATTTCAAATTGAATTAAATCTCTCTTCCATATAAGTTTGCAGTATATTTATGGTCTCACGCGTACTTTGCTTAGATTTCATACTTGTGACTGAATCATGTCCTGGTGATAAAGATGATGTGCATTAATTTTCTTTCTGCGCTATCAATCCTTGATATCTGAAAGAATGATATTCTGAACCATTGAATTCAATCGATAATAACTTGCAAGCGACTGAAAAAAAGAATTTTTTTTTGAAATCATTGAAAATTGATCTGTTCCAGTTGTTTTCCAATCTCTAAACTAAAAATTTGTGCCATATGTTTCCAGTGTTTGTTTATCTTTATATATACCAAACTAGTGGACTTGATTCCAAGAGACACTTGTGTATCCTCTGATGGCAAATGTCAGAATTTTAAATTTGAATTCAAATGCATTTATTAGTTAACTGCATATGACATATGAACATGATACGATCTTGACTTTGAAATTTACTATTATTCAATTTAATATTTAACTATCTCATCATAAGTGTAATCTGTCATTTCTCTTAAATTTAAATTCAAATTTAATTATAATAAACTTATAGTTACGTATAGATTTTTATCTTTTTTATTTAATAGCTGACTACTTTAAATTTGAGTTTACGTTTATTTATATTTTTATTTTAAATTTTGTTGTTCAACCGTCAACCACTTTCTCATGCCTGGGCCTTTACATACAATTAACACCGAACTTCATTTAGTTCTTTTAATTATCCCTTGAAACGAAGTGGTATCGACTAGTTGTTTTACTAAAATAAAATGCAGAAAATGAAAAGCAAGATGCCGAACAGGGTTTTGATTTTCTATACTATCCATTCCAACCTGTGTAAACAGTATGCTTGCTTATTTCAAAAAAGAATTCTTATCCTTTTTAGGGATTTAATTGTAGAAGTTGAACTTAAAGAAGTTCTCTAGTAATATAAATTGTAAATTATTTTATGCTTTCCACTGTTTTAGTATCAATCTGCCCACTAGAGGATTTGATTAGCACCATTTAAGATCCATAACCATATGATCTTTGAGAAAATTGGACTGTTGGTACTTGAACTGATTCTCCATTATGGATGTTTTAATACCAAATGACATTGATATTATTTCCAATCCTGTAGTATTCAGGTTTTTATGTTTGCATTACATTTCATAGTTCCCAAGATTTCAAGTGTTAGTAATTTTTATATGAATTCTTAATCATTATCTTGCATTGGACATTCTCTTGCAGGTAGATATTTGTGTTTTCATTTTTGACATCATGTTTTCAAATGGAGAGCGGTAATTATCTTCAACCTTTTTCTTCACGAATCATCAACCCTTTTTTCCTGGATCTTAAGTCCTTACAACAAGTGTTTTGTTCTTCCTAGATTATTCTTCATTTTTTGTCAATATGAAGCCCAAAAACTAGATTTTTTGTATTTTGTTAATTTGATGACGTGTTCTGTTCTGTAATGCTTTTACAATAGCTTTCATTTCCTAAATAGATAATTTAAGCAAATAGATATCATAAACTTAGATTATTGTAAGCCAGGTTTATGAATGATGTTTTTTATGAATGCAATTCTGATTATGGTAATTGTCTTGTTATCCCAGGAAGGTTGTTGCTTAAACATGATCTATTTATTATCTAGTATGTATTCTCCATGTAGCAGCAAAGATTTAATTTAAATGTTGCAGGAAGTAGAGCAGCAGAGCTAAAGATAGGGCTCCAAATAAACCAAGCCGAGCTGACTGGGACCTTGTTCGTGCTTGACCTCATTTTTCAAAATCCTGTTTAAGCTCAAGCTCGAGTTCATGCTCGATTTGAATAGTTATAGTAGTGTTCAAGTTCAATTCGTTTGAAATAATAGTTTCTTGAGCTTGCTATACTCAACTTACATGATCAAATGATCCTTATCGAGCTAATTAATAAGCAACGCTTTTGAGAAACTTATTAGTTAACTGAACAAGTCCTATCGAGTTTATTAATGAGCAACCTATTTGATGCAAGCAAAATTTTGAAAAAGCCCCAAATTTTTGCTACCAAAAGCTACTCTTCATAGGGTAATAGAAAATACATCAAAGAGCACAAAATAGACAAAAAAAGAAACAATACAACTTTTTATAATAAAAGACTCTTACAAACTTTGACACAAAATCAAAACACCTAAAGGAGCTCTTCTTTGCTTGATTGAGAAAAAGGATACAAGTGGCACTACAGGAAAACCCGGTGTTACCGGCGAATAAAATCCGCCGATAATATGTGAAATCCGACGGAAATATAGGTTTCCGGCGCACGTTCCGGCGGAATTTTATGCGCCGGTTTGGTTCGCGTCGGTAAATATCTTCCGACGTTTATAATGCGCCGGAAAAGTTTCGGGCGCACTTTTCGGCGCATTATCGATGCAAAAAACGTTGTGCAGCTGGCGACTTTCAACCGGTAAATTCCGGCGATAACTGCGCCGGAACTTTGCGTCGTATGAGTCCGCCGGTAATTACGGGCGGATAAAGCGTCGTTGGTACGCTGTAAATAACCTACGGGTTGTTTACGACGCAAACTATGCGTTTGAAATCTCCGGCGGACCAGACGCCGGAAAAGGCACCGGTAATTTCCGGCGCACACAAAGACGCCGGCATGATCGATACGATTCGTTGTATCGTCGTTTCCGTCAAAGTACCGGCGCAAAATCCGCCGGAAACCTGTAGCATTGT
>NW_021320133.1:260165-283154 GCF_001605985.2 Dendrobium catenatum | reverse complement strand
GAGGAGAACCGATTTTATTCATAACAAACATTTTTATTTTGAAATGAATGCACGTAAATTTTAATCTTAAGATAAATCTGCCATCTTAATTAAATTTGAATTAGAATATTCTGATTCAACATTTTCCATTGCATGAGATGTTTTTATGTTGAAATAACAGATCACAGATCTAATCTGTACAGATGCAGCTAAGCTTACCTCTTAATTAGATGTAATCAGAACCCTTTGCATGTAAAAATCTACACTGTAGAAAGACAAACCACAGATTATTTTTTGTTGTAATTTGTTACAGATCCAAGTTATGATCACAAAAGCATATGATCCAGATACACTATGAAGTTAGGCTTTATTTGAGACCGTTTTCTTACTGTTTTTTAAGTAGCTTTTTACTACAAAAATTTTAAATTTTATACTAAAAAACTGTTTTAAGAAGAAGTAAGAATGTTGTTCCAAACAAGAGAAATTATTATGTGTGGAGACCGGACACAGAGACATGTCCGATTTGTCTATGTGAACAGTGAATTGCGCTTTTACTGTTCACATAGACAAAACCGAACGGTTCTCTGTGTTTAATCGGCACGTAATAATCTCTCCCATGGATTACATCGGGTTCCGCCCCTGGTGGGAAGGAAACCGGTGTGGCACTTGCGATAAGGTAGGTGAGTCATGTGCACATATTTCTTAGCGTGGTGGAGTAAAATTTAAGTACTAGTGAATGTGCATGAGTGCCTGCGGGAAAAAAAATTGCTTTTCCAAATAGGTACCCCTGAAGACCCATGCACGTCTTTCTTTGACATGGTGGGATTAAAGATTATAGCCATGGTGTCACTCGATATCGACCATATACATCTTTCTCTGAAGTGGTGGGCAGGTTAAGACTCCTGAAGTTTCCCTTAAATGGGGGAGACGCCAAGAGGATGTTAAAATTTAGACTAAAAACGAACAAGACATGAACAAATCCAGGGGACCAAAACTTAAACAAAATGTAGGGAACTGAATATGCAAATTGGGCCACATGGGATTTGACTTGAACAACGGTGAGGAATAGAACTTATAAAATAAACAACAAAGAATTGGAAAAAAATAATAATAATAATAAAAACAACACAGAATTGGACCCTAAACTTTAAAATTCACAATCAAATTGAAAATACAAATCCTAAAACAAGGTTCAAGTAATTTAATTGAAATCTAATGAATAATCAGAGGACTCATGATGGAAAAATTACAAAATGCCACTTGGTTGCAAGCAAACATCAACATGTAAGAATCGATTGAATTAAGGGGAATAAATAATCTAAGTACAAGCAATTCATCTCAATCAAGGGTGGCATACTCATGAGTAAGATATAAAGGATATGAAATGAATGCAACAATGTCCGGAGGTCAACATCGACATACAAGCAAATATATTCGACCCCACAATAAATGAAAGCTGACATACCAAATCAGCATGGAAGCTGGCATAATGAACACAAAGTCATTGTGCAACGAATATGGTAGCTTGCCAGCCAGCTTGCATAGAGAAATCAATGACAAATGTTACAACACCCTTGCAGTCAATAACAATTTAGTGTCCAGTAAATGCACTAATATATTATAAACAATGGAAGTGGACATGAAATGATTGCAAAGATACCTTCACGATTAATGTCAATCAAGCACCTAACAGAAGCACGAGTACTCTACAAGCCGAAGAGCTGGATATACAACATATGATGAATGCAAAGACACGCAGTGCAACTTACGACGAATGTAAACATCCAGTGACGGTTCATATAAGAGCAAGACTAAAGAACCTGTCATGCACACAATAGTTCACACAAAGGCGTTAACAGGCAACAAGCTACTAATACAATAACATTAGATAGTCAACATCAACTTATTAATGAACACACGTATTCTCCTATAAACAATAATATTTCCTACATACACCAACATGTAGTGATGATAGATGTGTTGCAAGTATGATAGATCTCTTGTGAATATAAAATGCGCATATACCATATTATTTACAAGTGAGCACAACAAATCTATGATAAATATGAGCCCCTACTAGCCACTGCAGGAGATTCATCGGTGCACGACAGTCTACATGCATTAAAGCAGCAAATCACCTATAATTCTACGTTACGATTCATCTGTAAGAAAAAGTAGATAATCAGTGATAAAAACTACATGCCATTGATAAATTGAGATAACAAATTTGTAATGTTAGGCTGTCACATCGGATAAATTAGCTCACTTGCAAGTAACAGGTGGAAGATTCCTAATGCGCCGCACAATGTGTCTGCTGACAGAAATATACTCCTACATGTTGAATGTTGAAGAAAATAATGTCTTACAAAAGATGAAAGGAGCTAAAGAGCACTGTTGATTACAATAAATGAAGTACAATGCTATCCCACTGGATCCACAACACTCGTACGAGTGGACAAAGGGCATTTGTAAATACCAAAATGAAATCATGTGTAATAATCACTCACACAGTTAACCATATCTGAATATTGCAGAAGTACATACCTCATGCATCGAAATACAGGTTGACACATTCACATACATGCATACCTTTACAATATGTATGATGCATTATGCAAATACGCCATTCAATGAGTAAAATGCATCATGCATATACATACTATAATATATAAATTGCACTATGCATGCACATGCAAAATGCACTACACATATACAAGAGTACGATACAAGCATATTAACTGCATATAGTTAAGGATGAGTAGATATGTTACATGTATCCTCACATATGAATATACCAGATGCATATGCATTACTGCATGCAAAATACACGTTGCAATATGCAATATGCATCATACATACATATTATACGCTACTGCATTAAGCTACTATACAACATGCAAAATATCATGCAAGAATGACTAAGCAACATGTAAATGTAAAATACATCATATATATATACATGAAGATACACAAATGCATCATAAAAGATGTATGCAGAAGCATATACCCACTTGATATGCACACACGTGATGTCTGAGGATGCTGCGCGGGTCAAGACATAAACTTAAGTTTCAAACTGATCTTTCTATATGAATAGATAGGAATCAACACTGCTCAAACCATTAAACACATATACACTCGTAGTGTCGACCGGGATATTTATTTTATATATTCATATTAGGCCTTCAATGTCTGTTACAAAAAAAAATGATAAAGACATAAAGTTGATGATGAACCTGATTCTCTATCGCCAAGTAGACAGAGTCGACAAGGTTTAACAAATAAAATGAAAGTGCTTATAAATACTCCGATAATGGGCGTGTTGGTAAAAAATCTTAACTGGAGGGGACTCCAAATATTTAAAACGCCTACCAAATTCCCATAAAAATCCAAAACTCAAAAAATTATCAAAACATAAATATTTAAAATTGAAATAAAAACACCTAAAAAATTAAAAGTAAAAATATTCATCCTTCATTCGCAACAGTTGGACAAGGTGGACAAGTCTGAAAATCTCTTCAGCTCACAAAGAATAAATTTCTAGTTTAGAATATCAATAGTATTCATTCTCAAATCGTCTCTTACCAATAAGAATGTGGCATGGGTCCTCTAACCGGTGGTTTCACTGCCAAATGGCACCATAGGTAGACGATTATAATTAATTGGGACCCTATGACAGGGGGTTTTGCCGCTAAACAACACCATTAAATTACGGTCAAAATCAGATCCTTATGTTCCCCGACGGCGTAAAATCCTTGAGTAATGAATCAATATGATATAATAGATAGGGCACAAAGCCCTCTGTTAGCTAATGTGACTTTAAATTTATCCTCTTAGGCAAATATGCACCATATGTCTACAAGGTACCTATGGACGAAATAACCCATAACTTTTAACAAGGATCCTTCTATTAGGTTGGGTCGACTATTTCCTCTGACTAAGTAGACCAGAGACCATGATGACTAGGGACGATGGAACCATGAGATCTTGATAAGGTCTATCACCATTCCTCCCACCATCCCTTTAAGTGCAATATGCTGAATTTATAATTTTAAATATTAAATTTTTAAATACTCATGCTGCTAATATATGCTAGATACTATGCATATGTTTTACGACTAGCTTTAATTGAAAGTTCTTTCTTGTTACTGAGAGGGTTAACTAATTATATGGGCTTGTGCCTATAGGAAACCCGAACTCAGATCATATGTCCTCCTAAAATTGAGGGCAAAATCTCTGGGTAATTTCTTATCTAATACACAATCTACCTTCTAAAAATTTGCCTCAGAACATAAACGTTAAAACTCTCCTCGACGACCCAAAGAAAGATAAAGGGGTCGCTAAGACGCAAAATTTTGGAGCCTACAGTAATAAACATACTCATGTAAATAGTAATCTATCATGCATATTCTTGTCATGTGTATACAAAGTGAACTAATCTTATCTTATGTGTGTCATATATCATGTATTCATATCAATACTATAACAGTATGGCTACATATCTGACTTGTTTCTTATATCATTCAATAAGTTAGCCAGTCTTATCAATCAGTTAAGATCACCTATTAATCAATATTATCATATAATATATCATGTATCTCTCTATCTTAGGGCCAACCCAACAAGAATCAATCTCAATTATCATTCTTATCTATCATATGTATTATCTGCTATCAATCTTATCTTTTATCGATCTTATATATCACCGGTCTTATATGTCATCCGTTATCGGTTTTATATATCAGCTATCATTGATTTATGTCTTCAATTTCTACTCATCAATCATATATTACTCATCAATCTTCTCAATTATATTAGTATCAATCTCATCCGTCTCATATAAAACATCAATTTATTTATTTTGTTTATTCTTACACGCATTTCATATTATGTATATCATAATAACAGACATAATGTTCACATCATATACAATTATCATAACTTGTAGATGTATTCAGTGTGCTCATCGATATGTATGTATTATGTCAAAATGCATGTCATGCTAAATAAATAGTAATCATATGCATATTATGTGTCACATATCCATATTTAGTACATTAGCACCTAATTATTTTGTACTTAATATTTCCCTACTCATGTCAATCAAAGTGACATACGCCAAACCACTTAGTGAAAATCCAATAAAAGCTAGTCAAAATATTCACAATGATGATACCTATCATTTATCAAAATTTACATAATAAAAGTGCATTGAAATCCGAGATATAATATTTTTATCAATTTTAGGAGAGATAAAATAGGAAAAAAATACACAATAATTAAAAAAAGATGTAGTGTCAAAGTCACTTACAATGATCATAATAATTTTCATAATAGAAGTGATGGACAAAAAAGTCTCGAAAAACTATCTCTCCTTTCCTCTCTCTCGTGTCCTCTTCCTCTCCATTCTTTCTACCCTGGTAAGGCCAAATAGAATGAGGGGGATGAATTAGGTGGTGAGAGATATTTATATTATATAAAAAATATTATTTAGTGGTCGAAGACGTGACCACAACATTGCTACATTACATGTTAAATTCAGAATTATTGTAGAACATTGAGCATGACACCTAGTGGTGTCAATTCGGGTCAGCCTCGAACCCGGAATTGACCCGGCACTGTTTGGGTCAACCCAAACCGACCAGTTTTTAAAAATGGGTCAGGTTTCCGGACCCGAATACGACCCGATTCGGGTCCGGGTCAACCCGACCCGACATGAATGACCCGAAGCTGACCTAAAATTGCTAATTTTCGGGTCAAAAATCGGGTCAATATTCGGTTTTCTAGTCAAAATTGGGTAAAAAATGGGTCAATCTCGAGTTTTCGGGTCAAATATGATTTTTCTTGTCACTTTCGGGTCAATTTCGAGTTGCTGGGTCAACCCGAACCCGACCCGATTTTTAAAACGAGTTGATTTGTTCAACCCGAACCCGACCCGTTTCGGGTTTGGGTTGACCCAAACCCGGATTTTTCCGGGTCGGGTTCGGGTCGGATTTCGGGTCGTGTCAAAAATTGACACCGTTGCACCCTCCATCTCAATGCCGCAATGCTAAAATACATATTTTAATATTTTCAAATAAATTCATTTAATGAAAATTTGAGTTATTGCAAAACTTCTTTAAGATGTCATATTTCAAAGTTGTGTATATATTGACTTACAACACTAACAAAATATAATATCAGGTTTAGTATGTAATACCCATCGAATAGTACGCATTTGCACCTGTTTTGAAAATGGTATGATAAGGGTAAACCATTAATTTTTTTTCATTTAACATCTCTTAGATATGTTTGTGAGTGTTCTGTATGCACATGAATATCTGAATCTATTCTGAAGTGGGTCCCATGGGTCTGTGCATGAATGAAAATTTTAAAAATTCTCCTGAGAACACCATGACGTCGAGGTTGGCCATGCTGCAACATGAGCTCTATGTTTTTTTGTCAAAATAATTCAAAGTTGCGGCGCTGGGGGCGACGCTAAGGCACCGTGCTCTCTAGTGAGAGCATTGCAATGTTGTAGGGTTGAGCACCACGACACTAGATCTTTTTTTAAGAAAGATATCAAAATTCACTTGATTTTCATTTAAATCAAAAACAAAAAAAATCCATCCCATAAGAAGTGAGCTAGAGAGAGAAGAGAATTTTAGAGAGAGAAAATTAGGTTTTGGTTAATCCAATTCTTTTTTTGGTGTCAATCCAATTCTGAAAGTTATCCATATCAAGATATGTTACATTCTAACTATTTCATTTTTAAAAAATAAAAGATATGACTATTATGAATATTTAGATTATTTTTTAAAATTTCTATCTAGCCAATTAAAAAGTTCACTATTTTATCCAGTTAAAAATAATTTTGATAAAAAAATAATGTTGTAGTACAATTAAAGATTCAAAATAGTATTATGAACAATTCTTGATAATTAGATGAAACTCTAAAACCGTGAAATTTTGCTTATTAGTCGAATTCAAGGGTGTAAGTGAGCCGAGCCGCTCGAGCTCGACTCATTTATGGGCTCGCGAGCTGAGCTTATTGAGCTCACGAGTCGAGTTCGAGCTTGATGAGGCTCGGCTCGTGAGCTTGCGAGCTGGCTCGAATAATTTTTGAATTTTTTAAAACCTAAATAATTATTATTTTATATATATATATATATCAAATGCCAAAGAAAAAACTAAAAAAGCATTAAATGTTAATATAAAATCTTATTAAATTTTGGGCTCATTCTTGCTGTCAAGTGTCAAATGTCAAAGCTTTAAATGCTAATGCTTTATACAAGAGAAAAAGCTAGGAAAAGCTGGTTTATCCAAGGGAAAAAGCAAGGCAGGACTCCAAACGTTGGCCACTTTCTATTATCCAAGGGAAAAAACGTGATGGACCATGCGGACAATTTCTCTACTGGCCAAAGAACTGGGGGAGAAATTGTAAATGGCGGGCGGGAAAATCAAAATCGAGTTTCTCGTATCAAGTTCGAGCTCGATATTTGACTCGTGAGTCGAGCTAGAACACCCCCTGACTTGAGTTCGACTCGACTCGTTTGCACCCCTTGTCGAATCCATTGCCTGTCATTAAAACATTATGGGAATTTCTGAAATTGCTTTAGTCTTATTTGATTTATCGCAATGTAATGATATATATGCTCATACGCTTGAAAATGTGTGATTCTTTGGAGCTCCGATTTTGGAGGAAGTTTTATTGTGCTTAAACGTATATGGAGTCATAAGGGGCTATTCTAAATGTTTGATATGTGTTAGGCATTTGAGAGTCATAAAGATTTGTTTTCTGATATGCTAGCACATTGAGTTATAAGAGCTTGAATTCTGATATTTTTTTTATTTATTAGAGGTATAATGGCCTGAGAAAAATATGTTAATTTTTTCTATGATAGATGGACTAATTATTTATTTACTTTTTCTATATTGTTTATTTAAATTTCTGATAATTACAAGAATTATACTGCACAACATGAAGAATTGTTAATAATTATTTTTAAATTCAGTTAAATATATAATAAGTTAATTATTAAAATTTAGATCGATATGTGTGATAGCTGAATTGTGTTGGCTCACACCTATTCTTCATTTTGTTTTAGGATAAAGGAAGGGGAAAGAGCGGGTTGAGTAGCCATAATTCCAAGTTTTGATCTGTCTGAGTCAATTAGATATTTTCTAACTTTATAATTTTTGTAAAATTATAATAATTTATCAATTTGCTCTGTTTTGATATGTAACCATGAACTATAGTGTATAAATTTTATTGTACATATATCTTTTGATTATGAATGAAAAGATAGAAAAGAAATTTATGAATGAGTTTATTTTCTTGCTTACTAGAAGTTAATTAGAAGCTTTGCATTTTTTTAATTGAAAAAAATATGATAAAGCACCCAAAATTTTGATCTTGGGTTTGGCTTATCACCAGTCAATACGATATGACATATTTTGTCTATGCGTCATATTGGATTGGATTGTGACAATATTTGATATGTAAATAAATCTTCATGTTAGTCTCTGATAGGAGATGTTTCTACTACTGTGTTTTTTAGAGCATCTCTAGGTCTAAGATTATATTCTTTGATAATTATGCACTAATTGCGAAAGGCTTTCACATACTTACAATCACAATATGTGAGGCATTTCAAACACAAGGAACTTTTCAATATCTAAGAGAACTATACATTTTATGTGTTGAATAAAACTTAGCAATGATCAAAGTTATTTTAATTTGACTAAGGCCACTCTTCTCTATAAGAGTTTGCTTCTAACCATTGGATCAAATCCCAAGTATAAGACATCAAAGATCATCCTAAGCCATAAATTCCTATTCTATCAACATCAAGTGCAAGGTTGGCCACTTCTGACAGAACAAAACAAGAATTTTCCCCACTTAATTTGATGCCACTAAACATTGGCACTGGCTTCCAAGTCCCTATTTCTACAAGGTTTAATGTAACAAGACCAATAGGTTTCCAAAAGGATGAATTATTCTGTGTGGGTGCCGAACGCCGTCCAGAGCCCAATGAAAATGCACCACGTCACCTCCTATTCGGTACCGCGGCTCGGTCCTACTTGGTATCGAGCTCGGTATTGCTCAGTACTAGATGACGTAGTTGCACCTGATTTGCCTGTGAACGATAAGCTGTGTCCGATGTCCGTACAGAATAATCTCTTTTCCCAAAGACATCACATGCTTAATTTGTTTTTTACAAGAAGTTCCTACTCTCATTTATCCTGTCATCCTACTTCCATGTATCTAGATCTCAGAATGCTGAGTATCTCCTAAGTGAACAAATTCTTCAGATTTGTAGCATTTCATACAAAAGGCAGTAAGAAGCTGGTAATATACTGCTCAAGCTGGTAACATGTTACATTTGCATCGGAAAGAGAACAAAAAATAAAATAAAAGGCGAAAAAAAATCCAGTAATTTTATCAACAATATGATGATTTCCATTTCCTTTCTTAAATTTCATACATTCCTATCCTCTGGACAAAATATCAAACTCAAAAATATTGGGAAGAAACTAACCCAAAACATGCCTATAAACAACTATGAAAGAAAAGAGAGAACAAAACTCAATAATTACATGTAGAAGATGAAAAATAAGATAAAAAACTCCATGGAAGATTAAGCCTTGTCTTTGTCCACTCGGGTAAAATCCCCTCATTCGAAGATTTTTTTTTGCTACTGCTGCTGGGAGTGCTGGTACTTTCATTGCTGTCCATGGATTTGCCCTTGAGAATATGAGGTCTCAGTTTTTTCATATCTGATAACTGTACTGGCTTCAGGAAGAACTCATCTGCTCCTTCTTCCAGGCATCTGCAAAAGAAAATTAATCCCCAATAAGAATAAAATTTCATTTAGGATACTAAAAATTTGGCATCTAGTAACACGCACAGAAATCTTTTCAAACATTGTCTGATTTTAATCAAAATAATATGATCAAGGAAGATTCCTAATGTTTGTTTAGTTTTTGGTTCAAATTTGAAGAATAGTAAACCTAGGAATTAGGCAATCTCAAAAGGAAAATTCAAGATAAAGACAACAATATATGGCATGCATAGTAGGAGAGAAATAAAGTTAATCCTAAGACATCCAAAATTGACTGTCCTAATAGTCTAAGGTGGATCATGATTAGGTCAATTAGCCAAGTCAGATTCGCAAAACCAGATTATGGGGCTGTTTGGTATCCTATTTTAGGAAGTATTTAAGCAAAGACTTAGGCTTCGTTTGGGACGGCTTTCTTTCTGCTTCTTAAAGAAGCTTTGTAGTACAAAATTTTTAATTTTTGTACTAAAAAATTGTTTTAAGAAGCAGTAAGAAAGTCATCCCAAACGAAGCTTAGTGTAAGTCCTTCCATACAAAGTTTTGATGACTTCAAATCCTATTGTTTTGATAAATCTTATTTCATTCATGTTAGTAATTGGATCTAAGATTTATTAAATCTAGGATTTGTTAAATCCCAACATTAACAAGATTTAATGGATGCAAGGATTTCTCTCACTCACAATTTAAAGATTTTAACCTTCTCAAGGTTCACAAAATCTAGATTTACAAGATTTACTAAATCATACTTGTAGCCAAACATCCCCTATATAGTCCAACCAGCAACAATAACTAAATTACTTATAGTTGAGCAGAGTTGGATGCTTAATCGAAATTTATTCTTTCCATAACCTTAAACCAAATAAAATTCAGGACTCAAATAAAATTCGAGATATTGTAATAAATAACATAAGAAACATAAAGAAAATCTAAGTTAACTCACCTATTGATTCGGGAAGGCACATTCTCAGAAGACATGATGACTACTGGGATGTCCTTGAGCAAGGAAGATTCCTAATTTATTTAACAACAAAACAGAACAGATTCAAAAAACTCATCAATTTCAAATTTTGGTCCTTTAGAACACTCCATAATCAAAATTCAAATTTCAAAACAAAAATTCACCTTGATCTTCTTGAGGAGATCATAGCCTGTCATTTCCGGCATGCAATAATCAGTAATAATCAAATTCACATCAACCTCCTGCAATCCACCATAAAAAAAGTTAATCCAACACCATATCAAAAACAAGTTCTCTCAACTTGAATTCAATCAAGTCAGAGACAAACATCCATTCTAACTAAAAATGAAACTACCTTTTGGCCCGGAGGCGTTGCAGTAGTACCATCTTCAAGCAAACCCAGAAACTGCAGGGCCTTGCTCACAGAATCCACCACAGTAACTAAGCAAAACAGAAACCCGAAATTTACAATCAGAAAAAGAAACACTTTTTTTTTTCGAGGCATTTGGTCGAGCAGGTAGTGTGTACCTTGGTAAGAAGAGGTTTTAAGTAGTCGTTCGATGAGCTTCCGATCAGTTATGCTGTCGTCGACGGCGAGGACGTGGAAACGAGGAGCATCGGCGGCGATGGTCATCGTCGGTGAAATGCTAGGCTTTTGTTGCAGGGCAAAGATAAGAGGATGAGGAAAGGTGGGTGTTTGGTCTATTTTCTCTTTTGGTTCTTTATAGTGGCCAAAAGATTTCACTTTGCTGGAGAGGTCAGAGAGAGAGAAAAACAAAGAGGAAATCTGGAAAAAATCAAACAAATCTGAAGGCAAGATCCGATCGATTTCCTCCGAATCTGCGCAGCATAATTTTTGATGTATTCTAAAATATAAAATTCTGTGCACTGTTCAAAGATTGTTGGGATCTGTTTTTATATTTATATATTGTTCTGCTAAGCTTCCATTTGATTTTTTTACTATTTTTAGGTAGGCAAAATCAATAACAATTTCATGAGAATAATAATATTTTTTTCTATAAACCTTATCTTCACATCATGAACTTAGCCATAAAATAGTGCGAATAAAGATCAGAACTTTTAATCAAATAAAATATAATTTGATTGAACTGATTATGATCACTAAATCTCAACTTTGATACAAAAAATCATTTCTAATAAAAGAAAAATTAGTTAAAACATTAAAACTTAATTATATATCAATCTTAGTTTTAATGACTTAGCATATTTTTCTTAAAAAAACTTCATGACCTGGCCTTGGAAGGGATGATTCAAGTTTTTCAGTTACTATGATGAGCATCTAGGAATGTAGGGGACACTCTTGAGTGGTTGAAATAATTTGTTTTGAGGTGGTGATTAAAATGAAATGGTAGAACAAATTGTTAGGTGATGGCCAACCTAGGACTTCCATTGAGGAGTTTGATATAAGGTTGCTTATAATGGATGAGTCAAGGCATGGAACCACTTGAGCATATTGTCTTTAGATGTTACATGGAATGTTTGGTGAAATTCCAAGTGGATTAGATGCCAAAGGAGTTTATTATATTTTATACTATCCTCTTTTGCTTTAAAAATATCTCAATTGATAGTTTTGTACGGGAGAATTTGCTTAAAAAGACATAAAATTAAAAATAAATACCCAACACCACAACACTAACCAGGGCGTCGTAGTGCCAAATCGTCTGAGCACCGCTGTGGAGCAGTTAATTCGATTAACATAAGTGACTCGACGATTCAATTAGAGTGCCACCATGATGAAATTTATCAATGTTGTAGCATCAGTTTATTTTAGCAGTGTTGTAGTGCTACCACTACCAGCACGATGATGTCTGTGGGATGATCATTTGTTCTCTTGTATTAAGTCTTAGGCAAAGCCTAGATGGAGAGCAAGAGTTTGTGCAAGCCAAAGGAAGGAAATTACAAGGATAGTTGGTTCTATTTTTTCTTACTTATTCTCTTGTACTTTTGTTCATCATGGAAATACAATATATTTTATTTATTTTAATTGCAATAGTTGCTCTTTAGGCTTATGATATGTTTAGAATAATATTTGTATAAGAATATATATATATATATATATTTTGTATAAATCATCCTATATTACTTTTAAATCCTTCATACTTCATTTAATTTGTGTAGAGGTCTTAAACGAATTTAAAATTTGGTGTGACCTAAAAGGAAATAGATCCCAATCATAGAAATGGTATCACACTATTGATGATCTTTATAGATACCTCATTTAATGGAAACTAAGAACCTATATGTCATAATATGAGATGTCTTATTATGCCAACTAATTTTTAGCTTATTTAATTATTATGTGAGATCAAATATTTAGTCTATCAGGCTTATATATAGCCATACAAGACAATGACATTATCCTATAATTTAGGTTTCTAAGATCATTGTTCAACTCTTTCATCATTTTAATTAATTCTAAAAGGTACATAGTGCCATTTCAATGAGATGATGCAAACAACAATATAAATAAGTGCTTTTAATTTTAAAAAAAAATGTTGTGTATGAAACTAATAATGAAATAGATATAAAAACTTTCTTAGACTCCAAATATTTACACATACTAGTTTTATTCATTATAATAAATATGCTCAAACATGTATAATCCATAATTAAACAATATACCTTAATTTGATTTTTTACATTTTTAAATAGTAGGTCATTGATTTTTTAAAGTGGTTCACGCCCTCATTAATGTCACTCAATAAAATTATGTTGCAGAATTGATCTACATGAAACTCGACTAAGATTTGATTAGAAGGCCGGGAAAAAGAAGAAAAAAAAAAAAAATCTTGCAGATTAAAAGAAAGAGGGCTCTCATAATGTCAATTTTTTTTCATCTCCTCAAACAATATCATGACCACTATTTGTAGACAAACATAGAGATAGGCATAGTTGAAATGAGACCTTTTTGTCAATTATATAGCAAATGAACTAGTTTACTTATTTTTTTGTTGTGAATGATGCAAACAAGTTCCATCAAGGAGAAAGGGTTCAAATTGACTCACGACTGATGAGTTCTTTTAGGCAAGAGGCATGCACTAGGCAACTTATCATTTTCAGAGCTACGAGAGACTAATGTTTGAATAGATTTTAACTTGTACATATATTATTCAAATATACTTATTAATCTAAAGAGCACCACAATGCCACACATTATGCTCATCCTCAACGTCGGAGTGCTATAAGTTAGTGCTACAATGGTAAAGGGTTGGATCCAAATAGATATCAAGAAGCCGAAGTGCAAAGGAAGGAGTGTCGTAGCTCCAAATCACCATAATGTTGCTTTTATATTTTGGAAAATTTAGTAGCTTTGGTTGTTATTATTGGTAGATGAGTTAATTAATTATAGGTTTAAGTAAGTCTAATCCTTTTATTAAATCTTAGGGCATCATAACTATAGTTCCGGTTCTTCGTGAATTCTTTGTAACTGCAAAGTAACCTTAAAATGACTATATTTTTGTTAGAAGGAAATGGATACCATTCACCCTTATATGCATTAACCATGCCTTCACAACCCCTAACTACCAATTTGATGGGAATGAATACCTGAAATTTTGCATCTCCCCTGTCAATTATAACAAAATCCTTAGGTTTCTGGCCTATCAAGATTCTAATGCTCAATATAAAAGAACGGAGGATATGACAGTAAACTTCTCTACATATGACCTAAGCCAAGCGCGTCTAAAGTCTAACACTATTTTATTTCTGTGAAACTCATCTCTAGTAAGAATATTAGTGAGGTTAAAGAGGAGAGGTAAAACTTAAGTCATTGTATCCAAAAAGAGTTTTCTATTGACTTTGGAATGTTGTGTTCAAATCTATCCTTAAAAAAATGTATTATCTAAATTACACTTATTTTCATAAAAATATTATCTAAATCTATTTGTGCATGAAAAAAAAAATACTCCATAATTGAAGGAGCATCGCGACTATATTCTTATCCTCAAAATTGGAGCACTATAAGGCAGTGCTGCAGTGGTAAAAGGCTAAATTCAAATAGAGAGCAAAGCACTCAAAAAACAAGGAAGGAGCATCGTAATGCCAAGCCAAGCACCACAATGCCAAATCACCATTGATAATGCCAAGCCAAGCACCACAATGCCAAATCACCATTGAGCTGCAGTGGGTGATAGTTATTGACATTTAAACTAATAAATAGCTTTTCAATTCAATAGTATTGTAATGCACCTAGGTTAGTACGACAACACCAATTCAGCTATTTGTAAAAATTATAAATAGGATGCTTATTTCTCATGTGTGTGTGTGTGTGGGGGTGTGTGTGTGTGTGTGGGGGGGGGATATTGTTCTTAGGAGGTGAGCTAGCCATTTATTCATGTTGTATTTTAGTCTAAGCAGAGTTTAGAGGGGGAGAGTGAGGGAGAGCAAGATAAGAAAGTCAATTCAGCTGGAAGGAGAGTTTATTATCGTGTTGTAAAAAAAATCCTGGTAATATTATCATAATTTACCAATTGTACTTTTATGTTGTTTTGAAATTAATCACATTTTGTTTATTTTAATTTCCATGGTTGGCAATAAGCTTAAGACACATCTCTGGGCTTATGATACTTGTTAGAAACCATGCATACTTTCTTAAGATTATATCTAAGTTTTATAAATCTTTAAATTCTATTTTAAAATTTTTGTGCTTAATTTAGTTTATGCATAGGCCTTGCATAAACTTAAAACTTAGCGTAATCTACAATCTCGATGGAGGAATAGTAGAATAATTAGGGAATTTAAAATAAGATTTTGTTATACATAGATATATGGTGGATATAGTCTTAGAATCTTAACCCTGAGCACACACAATGGAGCCGTAGACAATCAAGTGAAATCCAATCCAAAAAATAATTTGATCTATGGACATCATCGTTGTGCATGGTAAAGGTTGTAATGCCAGAGGGAACATTACCGCAGGGCATAGAGGGGGAGGTCATACACATCTATACCGTAAAATTGACTTTCGACAAATGAAAAAGAGATATCTAGTAGAATTGTATTCATAGAATATGACCCTAATCGAAATGCATACATTTGTCTCATACACTAATAAGAGATAAATCACTGAAATCTTAGCTAGATATTTTAACTAGCTCAAAAGAGATAAGGAGTATTTAAATTCTGATTCAGAATAATATTAAGAGAAATCTAACTTTTGCACTCTTGAGTCTTTAACTATCATATGTTTATAGCCACTTAGATATATGCTATTTATTTTAAAGACTTATTTAATAGCTTTTAATAGCACACCTTTTGATTTCTACAACTAAGATAAATTTGGTAATTCATGTAAGCGTACTAGAGTGAACATAGGGTAATTCCTATCCTCGGGGGAGTGATACTCTACTCATTATTTATTACTTAACATGACAAGCAAACTTGTATAAAATCAGCGTTCATGCACAAAATAGTTTGTTTGAAGTGTGTAGTGGTCATTAAGGTCAGCTCAAGGTGAAGGATTAAGTTATATTGTGGAGGTAGCTAATTAATAAGACATCAACAATTAATTCAAAAGCTTGAAACTCATTATATGAGAACCTAAAACATACATTAAAATTAATTTTATTGAAGTAAGAAATCATAAAATTATGAAGGCAGAGTTTACCCCATATTAGATAATAGATATACCAAATTTAAACACCACTAATTCTAGAAGCTTCAAATGCCCATTTAATGTGCTGAATTGACAGAGTTCAAGATTTTGCTATAATAACAAAGTTAATTTAGCCTTGGAAGGGTTGATCCAAGGCTTTCACTTGATGTGGTGGGGGATTAAGAATTTAGAGGATACTTTTGAGTGGTCAAAATAATTTTATTTGAGGTGGTGGTTGAAATGAAGGGCCAAACAAGTTTTTAGGCCATGGCTAACCCTAAGATTCCTATTAGGGACTTGAATCAAGGATATTTTATGGTGGAGGATTCAAGACATGAAACCACTTGAGAATAATATTGTCTTTAGATGTAATTTGAGTGTTTGATAAAATTTTAAGATATTTAGAAGCCATGGATGGAAAAAAATCAATATTATTTCAAGATGATCTAGTAAAAAAAAAAAAAAATTGAGTAGTGTTAGAATACTGAGGAGTTATCAAAGGTAAGGGTTTGAACTAGGAAATTGCTCTCCAAAGGCCTGGAGATACACGTTGGGGTTCATACTATGGTTCACTCATCAGTTTAATTCTTCTATTTGAATCTATAACTATGATTTTTGAGATGGTAATACAATATAGATTTAATATTTAGCAAAAAGGAGAAGTATATGCCCTACTTGATTTTGTATAAAGTTTTAAATTTATTTTCAATTAATTTGCATGCATATGATGAAGACTATATTATGAGTTACAAATAAATTATCACAAGTGTTGCAAAGAAAGGATCAATATATTATAAATGCCTTAAATTTGGTAAATGTACGCAAACAAATACTTTAAAATATGAGAGATGATGGATAAGACATTACTTAAAGAAGTTGGAATATTTTGTGACAAGAATAACATAATCATTCCAAATAAGTCTGATATATTTGTAATGCAACAAAGATAAAGGCGCCGAGCTCAAATTATTACATATACATCATTATAAAATCAAATTATTCTACATTGTGATAGATATATAGCGTCAAGGGTTCAACAACATGTTTAATGAAATAAATACAAAGTTATTACTTATGTGTGTGGCATGTTTGAATCCATATGATCATTCATTTCCGAATTTTGGTAAAAAATGATTGATATGCTTGGCAAAATTTTATTCGTTAAATTTTTAAGAAATAAAACTATCATATTAGACAACAAAATTAAATTTTATTGTTGATGTAAGATCGACTGATGCATGTATGAATTTAAAAAAAAAATTTGAAGAGTTTGCTCATAAATAAGTGGAGATTAGAAAGAAATATAATTATCCTTTGGTGTTCATACTTATAAAGCTTGCTATAATATTGTCGTAGCGAGAGAGAGAGAGAGAGAGAGAGCAATTTTGGAGATGAAGTAATAGAAAAAAGTAAACATTTCTATACGTTTTCTCATTTATTTCTCATTATATCTCTCATATTATTTGATATATATTAAAAATTTATTGCAAACGTCTCTTATCTCTAAATTTGGAGGGGGGTGAGAGAGAGAGATTTGGAGACAAAGTAATAGGAAAAATACAGTAAATATTTCTATTACATTCTCTTATGTATTTCTCATTATTGCACTCATTAATCATCTTTAGCTAAACATTACTCGTTCAGTAAAAAAAAAGTTACTGAAGAGAGAAAATACTTAAAAAAAAAAGAAAGAGTGAATATTTATATTACATCCTCTCATTTACTTCTTATTATAGAGTTGTTTTGTTTGATAAAAAAATAGTGCAAAGCATTTTAAATACAAGTGTCTTATAAATTTGTATGTATGATTTGATGCAAAAAAGAATGCAAAAAAAATTTGTTGAAGTACAAATTCACCTTGTACGTAGTTCAATTTTTATGTATTCAAAATTCATTTGTTTTTCATCGAATTCCAATACCTTGTGAGCTGACTTCACTCGCATTGTAGGTAGATCTAGTCTCCGCTTGCCACCTGCTGCTGGCCACTAGCTTTGCCCGTCCGCTATCACCTGACACAAATCTATATCGTTGTTGTCACCCACAACCACAAATCTATATCGTTTTACTTCAAACTAAATAAAAAATAATAATCACTTTTTTTTAGCAAATCAAATGGCCACTATATATTTTCTTTGATAAAATAATATATTATATTTGAAATATTTATAAAAAATATTTCAATCTTATCTTATCTTTAGATTTGTAGAGAGAGAGAGAGAGAGATTTGGATACAAAGTAACACAAAAAAAGTAAATAATTCTACTACATTTTCTCATGTATTTCTCTTTAAATCTCTTATAATATATGTTTACTTAAATATTACCCCTTCAGTAACAAAAGAGTTAGAGGAAAAAATAGCTTTAGAGAGAGAATCAGAGAGAGAAAAAAAAGTAAATATTTCTATTACATTCTCTCATTTATTTCTCACTATATCTCTCTTATGACACAATAATATATTATATCTGATATCCTTACAAAGAAAAAAAAAATTGCAACTTTCACTTATCTTTAGCTCCAATTCAAGAATCAGTTGAGGAGGGCCAGAGAAATCTTAGAAAATCTTCTCATGTCATCATCAGAGGGAGGCCAACTGCCATTCCAAGATCCTCCATATATCTTGCTTCACATGTGTCCAAATCCTATTGTCATTCATCTCTCTCTCTCTCTCTCTCTCTCTCTCTCTCTCTCTCTTAATTAGGTTTCTAGAAACCTCAAGCTTTTATAGCAATTCCTCACCATAATTATCAGCCATGTGTAAGCTTCAACTTAGGTTTACAATGACTACAGCTGTGTATATCTTGATGTCATGCACTAGAGCTTTCAAAGGGAGATTTTTTTTTATTAAAAAAGGTGAGAAATTTGGATTTTTTTATAATATAAATACTTTTTTTTTAAGTGCTGTGCAGATGAGCAGTTTTTGATTTCATGTGCATGATCAAGTGTGATGATGGTAGATAGTAGTTGTTGGGATTAATTATAAATTCCCACTTTGATCAAACTTAATAAATTCTAATTTGTTGCATGAATAATCTCAAATAAATTGGACTGCTAAATAGTGTTTGAATATGACCAAATTAGCACAACCCACAAATAAAATCCTTTTGGAGATTCATGAGTACTGATGTCTTTTATGCACAGATTTAGGCTTTGTTTGGGGCGTCTTTTTTTACTTCTTCTTAAAGCAGCTTTCTAGCAAAAAATTAAAAATTTTGTACTAGAAAGCTGCTTTAAGAAGTAGTGAGAAAGCCGTCCCAAACGAAGCCTTAAGCTTTGTTTGGGACGGCTTTCTTAATGGTTTTTGAAGTAACTTTTTAGTACAAATTTTCTTGAACTAAAAACTGCTTTTAAATGCATTAAAAAACTGTCCCAAACGAAACCTTAGATTTCAAAAGATTCATTATTTTACATCAACTTGCTGCGAGGTCACATTCCCTTCAGACGAGTTTCTCTCTTGGTTGGAACCTCTTCGATACCTAAGAGTTACATACATACGTCTGTACGAGTATATATCAAGTGTTTTATTTTATATTAATGCAATTCATAGCAACCCTGAAGAAGATGATGATTTCACGGAGTAACTTGGGACATTAACCTTTTCTAGAATGTATGAAAAATGTTTATATCAATAATATTATGACATATTCTTGCTTAATTGTATGCAAAATGTTAACTAAAACAACAACTTATTCAACACAATCAAAGACAAATAGAGGTTGACATACATGTAAATCAAACAATAATATATAATGATAAAATAAATAGCATACACAAATATGATAAGTGATTAAAGCATGATAAAGAATATAATATTCAAATTATTTTATTTATATCACATTATTCTATGAATAGTTATAAAGAAAGGCTATGACAAATGACAATAATTTGGCCTCATTGTGAGTATAATATTATTCATTTATAGATGCATTGTATGGTTAATTTCAGTGTTAATTATATTTTTTTAATAAATTGTTATAAAGAAAAGAAAAAGATAAGGCTTAAGAAAGTGAGGATATGTTATTAAATTAAGGTTTAAATTACAATACAAATGAAATTTCATAGGAGATTGTTGATAGAATTATAATGGGATTTTGAGGGCTGCTAAAGTATTTTGGTTAAAACTCTTAATTTCCATTGAAACTATGAAAATGGATTGAAATCAAAATATTAATGAATTTCATATTATTTTTAAAGAAAATAGAGTCAAAATAATTTAGGGGGGGCAGTTTGATTTGAAGTAAAAGGGGTATGAAGCATTTTAAATACAGGGGTTTTTAAAATATTGGTTCTTGGTCTAAACTAGAAGAAATACAGAGAAAAATCTATTTTTTTTCTTCGAATTTACTCTTAAGTTAAATTATGGTGCACTTAGAAATAAGTAGATTTGGCTAATTTTCAATTAATATAATTTTTTTTGTCAATACTGCCAGCATCGACATCGTTGACGCCAGCCCCTGCCTCCATTGTCGGTCGCCGCCGCCGTTGCCACCACCGCTCACCTCTGGCCTCTACCACCTCCTCTCCTTGGCCACCGACTACTATCATTAATGGGTTTTACACTACATTTATTTTAGTACTTCAAGCCAAAATGATAATAATAATATCACCTATATTTTATTTTACACTCATTAAAAAAACTTCAAACATTTCAAATATCCAACATTTCTTTTACATTATTTTATTTTACTCTTCATTCCTTTTTAATCTAACCAAACGACCCCTAAAACTTAAGGGCATGGTTGATTTATACAAGCATTAGTATTGACTCACCAATCTAGCTAGCTCCACATAACAAATCCTTTTTTATCACCTAAAAGCTAGCTATCTGATTGTATGATTAGATATATATTCGTTGGCACAAGATAATCTTGTATGTAGTAATAGATCCATTTGTTCATCATTACTAAGGGCATGCTCAAACATTATGGACAATAATTACATGCTAGTGGCAAAATGAATGATGTGTATAGAAAGATACATTATGTAATTCTACGGAGAAAAAAGAGAGGAGATGTTCAAGACAAAGATATAATAAATCTCAGCAAAATACAAAAGATAGTAGCAATATTGATTTCTAAGCATTTAATGTTGTAGCATATTCACCGTGTAGATGAGTAAAAGTTTAGCTTAATTAAGGCTTTTTTTTTATAGCTTTTTCATTATTTTCTAAAGCAGCTTTTTAGTACAAAATTTTTTAAAAGTCTGTATGATAAGAGTCAAATATTGTATGTAGAATAGTACTCCGTTGTATGATTTGGAGATTATATGCGTAATTTAGGGCATATGATGCAATCATCCATAAGTATGAAACTCAAGTAAACATCAATGAAAGTATTTGAAACCATATAGTATTGGAAAGTACTCTATATGTTTAAAAATATATATATGTTAGGATATCTTAATCAAATTATATTATTAGAATGAACTTTAAAATTGTTGGATTTATTTTGAGATGATTGTAATACAAATTCTTTATGTATTGCACTTATTTTAAAGTAGATATAATAATTCTAAAGTCTATTTTGATTATTTTTTATCAGAATGTCCTAATATACATAAATTATTTATTTTTGTATCTTGCATAAATCTTAAAAATAATATAGCTAATTTCATTAATTACCTTTTCAAAGTATCAAAATGCCCTTGTTTTTCTTTTTGGATTATTTAGTAATGTACTAAGTATTTTTGGAGGTTGAAACTCTTGGAGAAGGATATATATATATATATGGAAATATCCTTTGAGAAACTTTAACCACCTAAAACTACTTTATGTAGTTCAATAATTGTATAAAAATATAAAATAATTATACCCAATTTAACCAAAAGAAATTTGAATACTAACTTTCCAAACACAAGAGAAATTAAATTAAGGCTTCATTTGGGACAATTTTCTTACAGTTTTTAAAATAAATTTTTAGTACAAAAATTTTTTAAACTAGAAATTTTTATTCTAAAATAGCTTCAAAAAGCAGTAAAAAAACTATATGAAACAAACATGATGACCTTTTCTCCACCTAATAATAATAATAATAATTTGCTATTATATATGTTTTTTTATCTATGAAGGACTAAGATATCATCAAAAGATAAATTAAATTAGAAATTTTAAGTTGACTCAAATTTAATCTTATTTATTTTAAAGATTTAATTGGTGCTTCAAATTTAACCAATGCTATTGTGTGACCAAATAGATAATAAACTTTTATGATTAAAATATCCCTATAAGATTATGTAAAGATCATTAATGACTTTAAAATATAAATTATTATTATTATTATTATTATTTAATATATATGAATACATCATATATTCATAAAATCATCTTATGTAATCTTGCGTAATCATATTACATATATATTTATATTTAAAATATTAAATATATGACACCCTACTTAATCACAGCTGTAATTTGTGCATAAATTTTAAGGATTCTTGGACTCTTTTATATATATAAAGCAAAAGTCAATGGAAAAAAATAATAATAAAGTCCTACTCAAATTTGGTTGGAATATTTTTGACCTTTTTTTTGAATGAATTTAAAAATTAACATATGATGCTGAATAAGTTCTCCTATGATATGAAAATTTATGGCACACTTGAAATATCTTATAGAGCAATTT